>NC_135444.1:845000-847500 GCF_051991255.1 Vanacampus margaritifer
ACATTTTTGACATAATTTGAGGTGCTATGTAATTAAAAATCATTCCTGCTTTGATGTTTGACCAAAGGCTGACTTTACGGGCTGCGGCCTCCATTGAGAAAACATTAATTGAAAACTACACACTTATTAATTGACTATATTTGTAAATTGTTAGAGTATATCTGTCCTATCTCATCCTAAGTATTATTTATGAAGGTATGCAAAACATATTAAATTAAATATTGTAAACCATAACAAATATTGACATATAATTAGCAATTATTTAAAATTGTAAACTTTCATTGTTTTAATTATTTATTTAATTATTATTATTATTATTATTTAATTATTTTTATTTTTTATTTTTATTTTATTTTTTATTATTTTTTATTTTTTAAATTTAATTTTTGTTTTCTCACCTTCTCAAAAAAAAAATTATTATTTTTTTTTTAAATAAAGGAAGTTTTTACTGACATGTTATAACCTAAATACTGTTGGGGCAGATTTTAATGTTTTCAGTCGAGTGAGGGTCATTGGTCGGGGTCATTATTTCAAAACAAAGACAACGAGCGGGACACAGATCTCTTCAAAACAAAACCCCCACCAACAAAAACCACCACCAGAGGGGCCTGATGCAGCCATCATCACAAAATATACCTGACTCCACCTACTCGGCCTACCACAACCTGATGGAGAGCAGAGGTTCCTGGCGCCACCTGATGCCACAATGACTGCACTCTTATACAAATGTGATAAAAGAAAACTGCTCCACTACCCAATGCACACAATGACTGCACCCTGAACTCACATGCAAAAGTCTTAAATGAAAAACTGCTCTAATGCTTCCTTAATGCATTCCTGCGTCCAGAACTGTCCTGTGCCTTGAGTTAGTGATACCAGACCATATGATGTGATACTGACTGTTTACACTGCACTCTATATTTTTTGACAGATATAAGGTTACAGTAAAACATTTCGTAAAAATAACGAACTGATTGACAACACTATATACACACAGATTTATTACATTTTAAAACATTTGATGTCTATTTTGATTTGATCTGATTTGTTTATCTCTGTCTATTTTAAAACAGTCAGCTTTTTGGACAAACATCAACAAGGGGGACTAGCAAGCTTAATGGTAACATTAAAACTAAGGGCAACTTTATGTATTAATAATATTTGATGGATTGGCTGAAAACTGAAATTCTTTGTAAAATTCATTGGCTTAGCTACAATATTTTTATAGTACAAAAGATAATACAGGTAAATTTCGTCTGGTTTCAGAAATTGAAAACAGCTAATGTGAATAAAGATAAGATAAAATTTATTTCAATCTTAATTGTTATATTTTACGCTTATTGAATTTAGTCTTTTAATATTTTCCAAATTTTCTTTTGAAATTTAAATAGTTGCTTGGGACGCATTGTCGAATTTACTGGTTAAATGTAAAATTTCCCCCTCTTTCTAAACAAAAAGCAAGCAAAATTTATTTACTGCAAAACTTTATATATTAGTCTGAAAATTTCTCTAAAGCGATCTTTTTCAGATGGGGGAATTATTGGTCGGTCTGGGTATATCGTCGCGAAGGACACAAACAGTCCATGTTGAATTAAATAAATATAAAATTAAAAGTTAATCTTAATGTGATAATTATAGATAGTCCGTGAGAATGAATTTTACAGGAGGACAATTGGGGATTTCCTTGACCATGGAGAAGGAGTAAGTTTTGGCAGAGATGGCGAAAATAAGGTGAATATGTTCCATTTCTATTTTCCCCTGGGGCCCTGGGGTTAGATGTTATTTTTTTATTTTATTTGTTGGCGAAAGTTGCATTTATTTAATGGCCGGAAGCACATCCATGCTATATCTATAACAATAAATATTATAATAAAATATTCCAACAATTATTACATTCTGTGAACAAAATTGGCCTCGTCAGATTTGAACTGGCTAAAGATTTTCATTTTTTGCATTTAAGAATGTGCTCAGGTCATTAAAAGTCAGCCAAAGGCTGGATCCTAATTGAATGTCACAACAAACAGATTTTTTTCCCACAGGACAGGCCGACAGAACTTTACTAACATTTACTAACTCCTAACTAATAACACTACCAAAATGCTCTTTCAAAAAGAAAGGATGTGAATAAATGTTTATTAGTGACTAAATGAAAATATTTTGCACCCAGATGAGGTGATGAAAAGGTCAATCTAGTCCAGTCCACGGGGCACCTGGTTCCACATCTTGCCTATTAGACCAGCCGGAGGTCCGCCTTCTGCTCAGACCCCACCTTCAGGAGCCAGCCACCAGCGGGGGCCAACTGAGAAACCAGTCAACTGCTCCAGTGACCAGACGTGCCAGCTGAGAGGCCATTCAACTGCTTCCAGTTCCCATCAGACGACCTGAGGATTACCCAATGGAGATAGGAGGAATGTGTCCCTTTTCCGGGGCGTTCCACAAAGAATGAGTCACACCTTGGGCCCGGTGATCATCTCTGGCAGTAGATGTGGACTGAAGGATC
>NC_135444.1:852500-957500 GCF_051991255.1 Vanacampus margaritifer
GTTGTATGACTTCGGTAAG
This sequence comes from Vanacampus margaritifer, assembly GCF_051991255.1. Classification (NCBI taxonomy): domain Eukaryota; kingdom Metazoa; phylum Chordata; class Actinopteri; order Syngnathiformes; family Syngnathidae; genus Vanacampus; species Vanacampus margaritifer. The sequence goes on from NC_135444.1 coordinate 852,520, forward strand.
TTCACCGCTTGACTGTCTGTGTGGGAGCATTTCTGCCGACATACAGCGGAGCAATGCCGACATATTGCTTACATACAAGAAATCCGGCCCTGGTTGAGGACTGGCAGGACTTTCAATTGGAGAGGACGCTGGCGTTGTTTGTTCGCCGGTTCTCCAGTCGAACCAAAACGAGTGACACGCTTTTTTAAAACAAGTTGTTTTTTTCCACCGTCGAGCTTTTGAATAACCTTTTTTTTCCTTTTAATTAAACAACCTTTTTATTTTTCTCGAACCACAAACCGTGGGCCTTTTTGGGTAGTTGGATTCGAGTCTCGGCTGCCTACCTGTACCTGCTAATACAACACCGCTTGGAGACTCCTTGGATCCAGCTAATTACGTGGCTTGAAACAACTTGCAATGCACTTGCAGTGATTAAAAAATTTGGACTTCTCCGCCGTCCACACAATATCCACAGAAGTTCCCGAAAAAAGTTTCTCTAATCAAAGTCAACTCCCGCCGTGCCGACTCTCTGGTCAGCTACGCGAGCTGTCGCTCCTCCTTCACGTCATCAGAGCAGTGTTTCCCACCGGATGAGTGCTTTGGGCGTCTCCATGGCAACACCTCTCCGGGAGCTTGATGCAAAACGTGGAGTGAATTTCAGTCTACTACGGCCACTGCAAAGATTTGTTGCTACATCCAGCAGCAAAACTGGACTGTTAAATGCACAGTTAATTGCCTCATCCACGACCACATATTGGATACAGTCATGGACGAAATTATTGGCACCCCTGGAAATTTTCCATTAAGTACACCATTTCATATATTTCCTAGAAGCACACTGGAAAGAGACAAAAAAGCTGAAGAAAACTGTGAAAATGAACAAAATTTTACAGAATGCAAAAAAAAAAAAAAGGGCTGGACACAATTGTTGGCACCCTTTTAGAACTGTGGGTGAATCAAGTGTGAGGACTTCAGAAGCAAATTTGCTGAAAAATATAAATAATCTCGAGGATACAAGACCATTTCCAGAGATCTTGAAGTTCCTTTGTCAACTGTGCGAACTGTAATCAAGAAATTCATAAACCATGGAACTGTGGCTAATCTCCCTACAGAAAAGAAAAATTGGTGAAAGGATGCAATGCAAAATAGTTTGAATGGTAGAAAAACAACCTTAGTCAATTTCCACACAAGTTCAAACTGTTTTTCAGGACTCTGGGTGTAGAAATGTCAGCTCCAGCCATACGTCATCATCTGGATGAGAAGAAGCCCTTTGGCAGGAGACCAAGGAGAACCCCGCTGCTGACTAAGAGACATAAAAAAAAGTTTGCAAAAATGCACCTGAGTCAGCCTCAACCCTTCCGGGAGAACGTTTTGTGGACAGACAAGACTAAGGTAGAGCTTTTTGAAAAAGCACGTCATTGTACTGTTTACAGAAAAAGAATGAGACCTACAAAGAAAAGAACACAGTGCCTAAAGTAAAACATGGTGGAGGTTCAATGATGTTTTGGGGTTTTACTGCCTCTGGCACTGGGTATCAAAAAATGTTTTGGGCCGCAATGTAGGGCCTGGTGTCAGAAAACTGGTTTTGCATCAGAGGTCAAGGGTGTTCCAGCAGAACAATGACCCAAAACATACCTCAAATAGCACCAAGAAACGGTTGGAGACAAAGCGCTGAAGAGTTCTGAAGAGGCCATCGATGAATCATGTTCTAAATCCCATTGAAAACCTATGGAGAGATCTCAAAATTGTTGTTGCAAGATACTCTTCAAATCTGAGAGACCTGGAGCAGTTGACAAAAGAAGACTGGTCCAAAATTTCATCTGAAAGGTGCAAGAAACTTGTAATTATTGAGTTGAGGGTGCCAACAATTTTGTCCAGCCCATTTTTTGCATTCTGTGTAAAATTGCGTCAATTTTTGGTTTTCAGCTTTTTTTGTGTTTTTCCTAATGCACATTAATAAACTCATTGATACCAAAAACATTTATAATTGCAACAATTTCTGTGAGAAATGGTGCATTTTCTGGAAATATTCCAGGGGGGCAATTATTTCATCCATGACTGTAAATGTCTGGATTTGATGTGCATTACAGATACCTGGCACCAACCAGATTTTTTTTTTCACCTTGAATGAGAGCTGTACACCAGGATATAGTTACCTCAGAAAGCTCGCAGCATAGGTTGTGGTGGTGGCCTGTCCATCGCTGCCATCAGGAGTTATCTTTGCAGCCACTACCTAAATTATCTTCATTTGAATGCTTTGCATTTAAGTCTAAGATCCCTTCATCCATGCCGTTTCTCCTCATTTACCAGCCACCACAACCAAACTCATCTTTCATTCCTGAGATGTCAAATCTCCTCACAACTTTCTGCTCATCCTCTGCTGATATTATAATTTTAGGTTATTTGAACATCCACGTTGACACCCATTCCTGCCGCCTTGCTGCTGAATTTCTTCAGTTACTGGATTGCTTTAATTTAAAGCAACTTGTTGATGTCCCTACACATATCAGGGGGCACACATTGGACCTGGTCATCACCAACTCCGCCCATCTCACCAACCTGCAGGTGTACGACCTTGGTGTCTCTGACCATAAAGTCGTTTCTATGCAGCTACTATCCTCATCCAACCTCTCCAAACCCAAATGCAACACCTGTTTTAGAAACCTAAAAAACAAACTCAGTCTGGCAGCAGACTTTGAGCATCTCTCCACACACTTCTCATCAGCCAACGAACCAGCGGACTACAAAACCATCCATCTGACAAGCCTCCTGGACCACCATGCCCCTGTCAAAAACAGAGCAGACTCCTTCACCCACTCAGCGCCCTGGTTCACAGATGAGCTTCGGAGGATGAAGGCAGCAGCCGCCCTGCTCCCTTCATCCTTAAGCGGGGTTACAAAACCTCTGGCCTCACTGTCCATAAACAAATCTACCGGGAGCACCAACAACAATATTCAAAGCCCCTTAAAAGGGCAAGATCACAGTTTTACTATGATGTCATCAAAAACAGTCAAGGCAATTCCAAACAGCTTTTTGCCACCGTCAACTACCTCCTAAAACCACAATCTCCCCCCATTTACGAGCACTACAGCAGAACAGTGCAATCTTTTTCTAGATTTTTTCACCTCCAAGATTACACACATTCGCTCTGCTCTTTCTGGCCCTCCCACTCAAACCGTTTCCCCAACATCTGCTATCTCCCAACCCTTAAACAGCTTTCCTTTGATCACATCAGAAGAGGAGGTTTCAAGAAAATGAAACCCCCCAACCTGTGCCCTGGACCCTCTCCCAAACTCCCTGGTAAAAACGCATATCACTGTTTTAAGTCCTCTGATCACCCATTATAAACCACTCCATCCGTTTTAACTCTTTTACTGCCAAGGACGTTAAATGACGTTTAGTAAAAACCTACGGAGGGCCGCCAAGGACATCCTCCAATTTTATTTTATTTTTTTGGGGAAACGGGTGGAGGAAAGCCTTGGCCAGCTGTGGTGAAAGTTTCAAGCAGATCTAGTTAGCCTAATGACTATTTTTGGCCCCTAGATGGCAGCGATGACTCTCTTTTGACAAGATTGGGTAGGCGTCAGTAGAAGACGTGAGGCGGAGCTAGAGGGGACAATGGCTGGGGATGGGAAGCGAAAATGGCGACCGGTTGCAAGCAGCTCACGTTTGAGCATTTTTTTCAAAGACGAAAAGCATCGACCAGTGCTAAAGAGCACATTGATGACGACGATGATCATCATCGATGATGATGATGGTGACTCCGAGGTTGGAAGCGTTGACGTGGCAGTAGAAGACGTGAGGCGGAGCTAGATGGTGAGGAAGCGAACAATGGCGACCGGTTGCAAGCAGCTCATCGACCAATGCTAAAGAGCATAGTGATGACGACGTTGATGATGATGATGATGGTGGCTCCGAGGTTGACGCCGAAGTTGGAAGCGTTGACGCGGCGGCTATGACCACGTCATAAAGCCTCACCGGCAAGCGATGCTAACACCGGAAAACGCGGAGCACAACCGAGCACTTCTGCACAGGCGGACGTTCAATCGGACGTACCCCGAGTCCAATGCATATTCATCGGAGGAGTGGGTACAGTCTGCTACTTGCTATTCCCCGGAAAAAAAGGCCGTCAAGAAAGTGTAACGTCTGCACGCGAAAGGGGCAATCGCAGTGAAACTACTCTGTTGTGCAAATCCTGCTCCCTCTCCTTGCACGCAGGGGAGTGTTACAAAAAGAAAAACTGTATTTGAAACATCCACACAATTGTAAATAGTACCACAGTTGCACACATTTGTAAATAGTTTGCGAAATTGTTTTGTCAAATTGTTACACTGTTGAATGTAAATAAACTTATTTTGCTATCAAAAAACACTTTTTCATTGTTGGTGATAGTTTTTTACAGAAGTAAAGCACTGTTTAGGTGTTTGTGGCATCATTCATGGAAAAAAAAAGGTCTCAAATTCACTAGAGTGCATGAAATAACGTTTCACAAAAAGCTTGATTTCTCCGTTTTTTGTTTCAAAACAGAGCATTTGGGTGAAACTAACCATTTTCTATTGTTGATTATTGAAAAACGGAATAAGGTAGAAACAAACTTTTTTTTCTGATGAAAGATGAGATCTTCACTCATCAATCTTTCATTTGGTAGTATGTGTGTTTCCATACTCCAAACAACATTTTCTGTGGACCTTGAAAGATCATTCAAAATGCTTAAATCGGGTGGCACTGGTGGCATCCCTTTTCTGAAAACGTCTGGCAGTCAAAGAGTTAAAGAAGGCAATTGTCATTCCACTTTTCAAAAAACATACCCTTAACCCAGATGTCCTCTCAAATTACAGGCCCATCTATAATCTCCCCATCATTTCTTAAGTGCTTAAGAAAGTAGTCGCCAACCACCTTCAAAAACATTTACAACTGAACAACTCTACGAAAAATTCCAGTCTTGTTTCCGCCTCGCCCACAGCACGGAGACTGCACTGATTAGAGTCCCTAATGAACTACCTCATGTCATCCGACGCTGGCTCTCCTTGCTTCCTCATCCTCCTGGACCCATCCAGGCCTTTGACACAATCGACCATGGTATCTTAACTCAACCGGATCCACCACACCTCTAAAGTCACTGACACTGCCCTCAGCTGCTTCCAGTCATACTTGACAAATCAGACAGAAACATATCCCTGGGCCACTCTACATCAAACCTACACAGTCACCTGCGATGTTCCCCAGGGATCTGTTCTTGGCCACATCCTCTTCACTCTTCACCTCATTCCCCTTGGCAAGGTCATCAGCCGCCATGGTTTTTCATTCCATTGCGACGCCGCCCACCCTTTTCATTACCGTTATCCCAACGTCAACTTACCACCTTTCTGGAGGAGATAAAGATGGATGGATGGAGCACAACCGTATCTAACTCAACAGCTCTAAAACCGAAGCTATCCTGGTTGGCACTCCTCACCAGATTAAATAATCACCCATAAACAGCATCACCTTTTCTGGTTCCAATATTCCTCTTTCATCCACAGTCACTAATCTTGGAGTGAAAATGGAGCCCCAGCTCACCTTTGAATCCCACATCAACCACCTCGTCCAACACGTTCCCACCGCTCTACCCACTTAAACCTCCTCCACACACCCAAGATCAAATTGAGGACCATGCAGGGCTCCACACTAACTTTTGCACAAATAGCTACCAACTTTTTCAGATGGTCGCACCACACACATGAGCACAGCATGAACGTATTTGCTGATGTAAAGTTGTCTCAATTTGCATAGCGTAATTTCAAATGACATAAAGATTGACAGCGACTCAACATATAGCTGCAAAATATTTTACTGCAACAAGATTTATCTGCAATAAAATGCCAATTATCTTATATTATTTTAAAAGAAAATTTGGACAAAATTTGGGCTTTTCTTTTGTGAACATTAGTTTGTTCAATACAGAGGGGCCAGCTCTTATTGCAAGGCCTCCAAACCATCTTCCCCTTGGGAAAACCAAAGTTTAACAGCCTGCCTAGCTTGATGCATATGGATCACGGCTCAAAGATTAGACGTTGCACCGCTCATAAAATATGCACTTGCGCCGTGCGACTGGACACATTTTTTACCAGCACAGGCTGTACAGTTGCCCGCATGTGTTGAGCTCTGCTAATGGAGATAGGGCCTTCTGTGCTGCTGCCCCACATCTATGGAAGGACCTCCCTGACACACGGAGGGAACCACAATCCCATAAAAAAATGCACGCCGTTTTCTACTCTGCTTGTAGCCCTCTTGCAACGTAAAGGCCATTATAAATAAAATGTATTATTATTATTATTAAAGATGATGTGAGTCTATTGGGTTGGGTTCTCATGCCTGTCAGTCCTCATACATTTTCTGTATGTAAATAAAAAGTAGGACGTCATGGTGCTCATTGCTTTCGCTTTATGGAACTGCTAGACTAGAGCGAGTTATGCCACAATTTGTGAATGGATTGTGCATGCATGCTTGGGCAAAACATGTCTGCTTGTACTAATCGAGCTTTCGCATAATTTCTGAGGAGCCGCACGCTAACGAGACTGACAATACTACAATAATGAGAGAGAACCTGCCGTGTTTGAGGGAGAACTAGCATAGCTGTTCGCTTCAGATACAGAAGATGAGGACTTTGAAGGATTTGTGGATTAGGATTGATCAAGAGTATTGCAAGTACATTGTTAACTCTTTCACTGCCAGACGTTTTCAGAAACGGGTTGTCCCCACTGCCAGCCAATTTAAGCATTTTGAGTGATCTTTCAAGGTCCACAGAAAATGTTGTGTTTGGACTATGGAAACACACATACTACCAAATGAAAGATTGAACTCTCATCTTTCATCAGAAAAAAAGTTTGTTTCTACCTTATTCCGTTCTTCAGTAATCAACAATAGAAAATGGTTAGTTTCACCGAAATGCTCTGTTTTGAAACAAAAGCTTTTTGGGAAACGATGTTATTTCATGCACTCTAGTGAATTGTACACTTCTTTTTGTCCATGAATGATGCCACAAACACCTAAACAGTGCTTTACTTCTGTAAAACACTTGCCACCAACAATGAAAAAGTGTTTTTAGATTGCAAAATATGTTTATTTCCATTCAACAGTGTAACAATTTGACAAAACAATTTCGCAAACTATTTACAAATGTGTGCAACTGTGGTACTATTTACAATTATGTGGATGTTTCAAATACAGTTTTTCTTTTTGTAACACTCCCCTGCGTGCAAGGAGAGGGAGCAGGATTTGCACAACAGAGTAGTTTCACTGCTATATATATATATATATATATATATATATATATATATATATATATATATATATATATATATATATATATACTATACAAGGCCAGATTTCACACTAAGTACATTTGTGACTTAACTCTGTAAAGTTTATTATTTCAGTATGAAAACTTTTTATTTTTGTTTGCTGGTGTACCGTGAGTTTTTTTTAATGCAAAATAAGTTGGAAAACACTGGCTCCTGATCTTACAATTACTCTCAGATGAAATTACAATTATGCGATTATAAAATGAAAAGTTTGTTTCTACCTTATTCCGTTCTTCAATAATCAAGCATTTTGAGTGATCTTTCAAGGTCCACAGAAAATGTTGTGTTTGGACTATGGAAACACACATACCAAATGAAAGATTGGACTCTCAGCTTTCATCAGAAAAAAAAAGTTTCTACCTTATTCCGTTCTTCAGTAATCAACAATAGAAAATGGTTACTTTCACCGAAATTCTCTGTTTTGAAACAAAAAATGGAGAAAAAGAGCTTTTTGTGAAACGATGTTATTTCATGCACTCTAGTGAATTGTACACTTCTTTTTGTCCATGAATGATGCCACAAACACCTAAATAGTGCTTTACTTCTGTAAAACGCTTTCACCAACAATGAAAAAGTGTTTTTTGATTGCAAAATACGTTTATTTCCATTCAACAGTGTAACAATTTGACAAAACAATTTCGCAAACTATTTACAAATGTGTGCAACTGTGGTACTACTTACAATTATGTGGCTGTTTCAAATACAGTTTTTCCTTTTGTAACGCTCTCCTGCGTGCAAGGAGACACCAGGACTCGCACAACAGTTTACTTTCACTTTCGCATTGGTCCGTTTTGCGTGCAAACGTTACACTTTCTTGACGGGCTTTTTTTCCGGGGAATAAAAAGCAAGTAGCAGACTGTACACACTTCCTCCGATGAATATGCATTGGACTCGGGGCACTCTCCGTCGTCCGATCGAACGTCCGCCTGTGCGTGCTCGGTTGCGCTCCGCGTTACGACACCGTCATAGCCGCCGCGTCAGCGGTTCCAATTTCGCCGTCAAGCTCGGATTCACCTTCATCATCATCGATGATGATCATCGTCGTCATCAATGTACTATTTTAGCGTTGGTCGATGCCTTTCGTCTTGTAAGTGTAGAGCTGCTTGCAAACGCTCGCCATTGCCCGTTCCCTCCTCCATCTAGCTCCATCTAACGTCTTCTGCTGCCGCGTCAATGCTTCCCAACCACGGAGTCACCACCCTCATCTTCATCATCGATGATGATCATCGTCGTCAACAATGTGCTCTTTCAGCGATGCTTTTGGTCTTTGAAAAAAACGGCTCGGGCGTGAGCTCCTCGCGACCGGCCGCCATTTTTCCTTTGTCTTCCATTCTCATCTCCTGCTCGACGCTCTAGCTCCGCCTCTACTGACGCCCACCCGATCTTGTCAAAAGAGAGTCATCGCTGCCCTCTAGGGGCCAAAAATAGTCATTAGGCACAACAGACAGGCTGGAAACTTTCACCAGACATGCGGAAGGGTTTCCTCTACCCGTTTCAAAAAAAAAATAAAAAATCATTGGATGACGTCTTTTGACGTCATTGGCAGTGCTCCGTAGGGTTTTTACTTGACGTCTTTAAACGTCAGTGGCAGTGAAAGAGTTAAATACTTAAATAAAGTACAACCAAACTCAGTTTTGCTCCACTGCCTTTTTAAAAACATACGCTAGCAAGTGAAAGCATGCTACCATATGTTTTGAGCTAGCGTATGGTTAACCGTGCCTGCGCCAAATAGTGCAGTGCGCTTTATGTGTGTTAAATAAATAATAAATAAATAGAAATATTATTCTATGACTGTTAGCAATCGTGATTACCATTAGCGCGCTAACAATTACCACTTAAGGTAAATAAACACTATCTACAATTTAGTTCAGGCATACATCATTATAGCTACATTACTCAAGTAAATAGTGTCTTAAAGTAGCACTAAGGAACTTTTCAACCTTAATAAAATATTTCATAACTCTTCTGATCTGAACATCGACTTAAAACTAGTTGATCATTTTTATTGGCACTAAGCAACTTTGAGGAGGATGGTAGGAACACTGCCACACAAAAAAATACAAATGTGCTGACTGCTTTATGGCATACGTCACTTCCCCCTTTCCCCATTCGTTACAAAGACAGAAGTCAATTTGAATGTTGACGCATGATTACTGCTTTCCTAGCAGAAGCTGAAAAAAAACTTGTCTGAGGAGACACAAAAAGATACTCGGATAAAAGGACAGTCAAGGATCAACATTGGCCCGGCTTTCACTTGCTGGCGTGAGCTCAAAAACGCCGCAATGTGCTTCCTTTGAGGCAAGACATTACCGCTTTTGTCCATATGGTGCCGCCATAATCAACATAAATGGAAAGTTCCTTACTGTTGCTTTAAAAGTTACTTACAGTTGATGTTTCAACAATAATCCAAGTGTTTTGGGGAAGCTCAATATGCTGTACTTTCTTGAATAAAAACCCACTTAGTACTTGAGCGGTTTTTTTTTATCAGACAAATAACATCCGCCATTCGGCCACTAGATGGTGCACCAGCAGAAGAAATAAAGATCATAGCACAGCCACCATTGCAATAAAAGTCAGTGTATAAAACATAGACGGCCCAAACATGGCTTCGGCGTAGCTTTTAGGCAGAAAATATGTCGACCTATTTTTAAAGTCCGACTTCGTCGACTTTTTTTCCCCAGCCCTAGATTTAATTTGGTTGGAGTCAATGCATTCACGTTTTGAATCAGAACTGGTTTTACGATTCTAATAGTTTTTTGTTACACTGCTAGTTAAGCTTATTTAATAATTATTGAGAATCATTAATTGGTACATAAATGTTTTATTGTGCATCAACTTGAATGTAAGATTTGAATGTTTAACTCTTTCAATATTTCCCCCACCCATTTCTTTGTGATGCTTAATTAGTTAGCACATTCATTCAAGTAGAGACAAGGCTTACTTGAGAAACAGACAGATAAAACTAATGTATTGTAATTTTAACACATCCATCGATATTATCTTACCTCCTTCTTTAAAGCACAGTGCAGCACAACAGGAGGACCTATAATCCTGTTATCACGCTGATAGAGGTCAGAGTAATCTGAAGATTCAAAGTCAATGAGGACAAACACTGTCTCAAAATCATGTTCCTCTTCATCCCTGAACTCTTGGATGTTGTCAGTTATTATGAACGGAGTACTGATTTCCTGAGGATGAAAGAAAGACAATAATCACAAAATGTACTAATTTAGTCGACAATTACCATAAACATCAATGTAAAATCAAGCCAAATTCTTATTCAATTTCAGGTCCCCTTTAAATGCATTTCACTTATTTGCATGCAATTTTTCATGCAACATTGAAAGTTGGACACGTTGAAGTGGTAAAGCTATAGATTTGATTGGACTATTGTTATAATCTGAATATTTTTTTATCTTTTTTAATGATTCACAGATTAGTATAAAATGCATACACTTGTGTCAGAATTATGTTGTCATGGTGAATGCTTTCAAGACTACATGTCAAAGTATTGAGTAGTAGAGAAAAAAAACTTTTATATTAAGGCTTCATTTGCCTATTATAATATAACAGGCTGATGATATATTATAATATAATGTAAGCTATAATAGATGTAGTATTATTTATTGGAATTAGTTCTTGTTTGGAAAAAAATAAATAATTGGAAAGGACCTAGAAAAATATAATCACATATGGGGGGGCTTCTTTTCCTTTCGGCTTTTCCCTTCAGGGGTCGCCACAGCGAATCAGTTGCCTCCATCTAACCCTGTCCTTTGCATCCTTTGTTCTCACACCAACTACTCATGTCCTCTTTAACTACATCTACTTTACTACATCTCCTCTGGACATGTCCAAACCATCTTCATGTTCCTCTGATATACTTATTCCTGATTCTATCCATTCTGGTCACTCCCAAATAGAACCTCAGCATCTTCATCTCTGCCACCTCCAGCTCTGCCTTCTGTGTTTTCCTCAGTGGCACTGTCTCCAGACTAAACAATATTGCTGGTCTTAACACAGTTTTATAAACCTTTCTTTTCATTTTAACTGAAACTCTTCTATGACATCTGACACTTTTCTCCACCCATTCCAGCTTTCCTGCAAACACTTCTTCACTTTTCCACAGTCTCCATTGCTCTGGACTGTTGACCCTAAATACTTAAACTCCTCCACTTTCTTGGTCTCTTCTCCCTGTAATCTCACTCTTCTACTTGGGTCCCTCTCATTCACACACAGATAATTGCTACGGATAAACTTCCTTCCCCAGGTCAAACCTTCTAGCTTCTCCACCACCTGTTCCCTGCTCTCACTAGAGATTACAATGTAATCTGCAAACATCATAGTCCATGGAGATTCCCGTCTAACCTTGTCTGTCATCTTGTCCATTTCCATAGCTAACAAGAAGGGGCTCAGAGCTGATCCCTGATGTAGTCCCATCTCCACCTTGAATTCCTCCGTCACACCTACAGCACACCTCACCACTGTCTTACAGTCCTCATACATGTCCTGCACCACTTGAACATATTTCTCTGCCACTCCAGACTTTCTCGTGCAAAATCACAGTTCCTCTCTGGGAACCTTGTCATAAGCTTTCTCCAGATCTACAAAGACACAATGCAGCTCCTTCTGACGTTCTCTGTACTTCTCGATCAACATCCTCAAAGCAAATACTGCATCTGAGGTACTCTTTTTTTTGGCTTGAAACCATAATGCTGCTCACAAATGTTCACCTCTGCCCCTAGTCTAGCTTCAACTACTCTTTCCCATAGCTTAATTGTGGGGTTTATCAGCTTTATTCCTCTGTAGTTGCCACAAATCTGCACGCCTCCCTTGTTCTTAAAAATGGGCACCAGCATTTCTCCTCTGTTCCTCAGGCATCTTCTCACTATCTAAGATCCCGTTGAACAACCCAGTCAGAAATTTTACTGCTACCTTTCCAAGACACCTCCATACCTCCACAGGTATATCATTTGGACTGAGTGCCTTTCCACTATTCTTCCTATTCAATGCCCTTCTCATTTCATCCTTACTAATCTTTGCTACTTCCTGGTCCACAACAGTCACCTCTTCTACTCTTTGTTCTCTATCATTTTCCTTATTCATCAACTCTTCAAAGTACTCTTTCCATCTTCCCATCACACTACTGGTATCTGTCAACACACTGCCATCCCTCTCCTTTATTACCCTAACTTGCTGTACATCCTTCCCATCTCTGTCTCTTTGCCTCTTGCCAACCATGGAACTAGATCAATCTCTCCATCCTTACTGAATAATTAGATTATTTTCTATAATCGTTCAGACGTAGTACAATCAATCCATCAGGTCAAACATCATCACAAGCCAGCATAATTAGAAAGTGATTATCATGCAGCACTTAAAATTCCCATTACCATGGCAGAATATAAAGAATTCAGTGGTTCAAAGTCCTGAGTGCTGATAGACTCAGACCTGGCTTTCAGCAATCATATCAAATCAATCACAAAACAGCTTTTTTATCAGCTGAAAAACAGATCCAGACTTTAGGACTGCATGCTCCAATCAGACCATGAGAAGCTTATCCATACATTAATCTCCAGTAGACTCGATTGCTGTAGAATAGATTTTAAAATTATTCTACTGGTCTATAAATCACTGAATGGTTGGGGTCCTGAACATTAAAGAAATGCTGATTAAATATAAACCAAATAGAACTCTCATATATGTAAACTTGGGTCATTTAGTAGAACCCAGAGTTCAAAGTAAATATGGTAAGCTGCATTTAGTTGTTATGCTGTGCACAAATAGAATAAGCTGCAACAGAAGTAAAGTCAGCCCTGAGTGTCGATGCTTTAAAATCCAGGTAAAAAACGTTACTTTTTTCCTATACCTTTGATTAGGTTCTTCTCTATATTTTTTTAATCATGTTTGTTTTCTTTTAATTATTTAAAGAAACAACTCCTTTCTTTACTCTTAGATGTTCTTAAAGGTTTCTATTAGTGTGTTTTAAGTTAACGTTGTCAATGCATGTTCTTTTAGTACAGTATGTTTTTAAGCTTCTTTAGTTTTATCTGCTGTGCTTGTGAATGGCATTAACTGTTGTGTTTGTTGATACACATAGGCGTTGTGCCTTTGTTTGTGTAAAGCACATTGACTTCCCTGTGTCTGTGCTATAGAAATCAAACTCCCTTGCCTCCTAGCAGCCCCGGACATTAACAGTTTTAACTAAATACAAAACGTAATGGCAAACTAGAACAACAATAAAAGTAAGTGATAGATGGCAATATGTATCTTGAATGTGGGGTCCCACAAACAGGGATCGACATTAACGGTGTCCCGATGGCCCAGGGACACCACTGTAAACAAATTTATTAACTAGCCATTGGCAATTGTACTTACTTACTTTCTATTTACAGTAGCTGCAATCTGTAATTATTTTCCTAAATATACTTAATTAATGATTGAGATATGAGCAAGTTCTTTATTTCACTTAAGTTTCAAATCTGTCCTCCACACCACCATGCAATGCATTGTATACTAAAGTTGAAACTAGTGTTCTAATACCGTTTTCTGGCCCCAGATACAGATTCTGATACCCAGCTACAATGCATTGCTCTACATTATACTACTTGGTACGGTAAGGTTTATTTTGAAATTGGGTTTCTCTCAGCGTTAGCCCCGTGTACTGTCATGCACACTGCCGTTAGCTTGACTACGACTATCTCAGCGGGTTATCAAGGCAGAAATGACGAGGACTCGTTTCAGCCCTATTACTAATAATTGTTTTTGTACGATTATGGCAATTTTGTAATCGTGGAGCGTAGAGCTGGGCAATAAATCAAATTAATTTGAAACATCGTCATTTTAAAAATCGAATCGTTGAAAATTTGCTAAATCGGAAATCGAAGTAAAATTCAAGCCGAAAGAATATGGCCGAAAGAGGATGTTGTGGTGACGGCAAAAAAAAGAAGCTGCAAGAAAGTTTCTGTTTGAATTAAACACCAAACACGCGAGGGAGTGTCCGCCTTGCTGCTCGCTGGCGTTTGTGAGTACAGGCAGCTTCATTGTGCACACCGGAGAAGGAGAGGGTTGCTTGATAAACTATGTCGAAAAAGAGAGCGCTGACGAGTACTGCACTACAGCTGAGAGACTCTTTCTCCTGCAGCGCCTTTCTTTTTTTCTTTGATGAGAGACCCTCGAGCGCTTCCACTTTTTCACTTGCATTCTGGTGGCCATGCTAAATACTTTAGCTAATGTTAGCACTATTGCTATCAATAGTTTTAAACGTAAACATTTACCACTATCTCCGGGTGACTACAGATCTGTACAGGACGCCGTGTGTGACTTTGCAGTCCGTTCCCAAAGCCGATTGGCTGGTGCGAAGAAATGTATTTATTTTTAAACGTTGGTGAATATGTGAACGTGCCAATTTTAAGTGTGCCGCACCTTGTCTCGCTCCAAATAGCCTACAAATGCGTCATTCGCACCGCACCGCACGCATCCATGCCCGCCGGTGCGAAGTACTGTACATCAACTATAAAGTGCAATTGCACCACCAGAAAATGCTTAGTTGCTCACCCCGATTTTGGTGTTTAATGTACGATTTGCCAACATGTCTCTGATGTCTGTGGTGTGGACACATATCAATTTATATTGTGCTTTGTTAAAATGCCCGTGCTTAATAGGCCTAAATATTTTATAATAATATTATAATTTCAATAAATTACAATAAATGTAATGATAAAAATAAATAAAATTGGCATTATTCTTTCCGGCGTTTCGGTTTTCGGCCAAGCATTTCTCATTTTCGGTTTCAGCCCAAAAAATTAATTTCTAATTCAAATCTGTTCTTATGTTCTGTTATATTCAAATGTTTTTCTAAGTTGTAATTTTGTGGCAAAATGCTGGATGGGTGGTTTACAAGACATGTTTACAATAGCTACCAACTAAATTGAGACATTTAAGAAAAAAACTATGAATGTTAGGTTTATGTTCAAACTAGTTTAGAATCAGTACACCATATTGTTGTCTGAACATTTTGCACAGGAATTATTTTTTGAATAAATAAAACCTTTAACTAAATGTTTGATGGATTTAATAGATTAAAAACGATTAAAATCGTAATCGTCCTGAATGACTGCAATAATCGAGATTTTATTTTTGGGCTATATCGCCCAGCCCTAGTCGAGGGTAATAATCAAAATAGTAATTGAATTTCGATTAATTGCACAGCCCTAGTACCACCTCTGCCTCAATTTGAGCCAGGAAAAAACTAAATGCAAGTAAAAAAAATTTTATGATTGGTACTCGTAAAATAGATTCAGCAGTTAAATTAAGAATACGGTATGCAAAAATTGATAGAGTTGTTGATATTAAATTCGTAAGTGTCATTTTAGATCAGAAATTGAAATGCATATAAATTATGTCAAATCAAAGATAGCAAAACCAATTGCCATAATATATAAGATGAAGGATCTTTTGAACCAACATGCTCTGTACATTTTGTATTATTGTTTGGTTGTTCCTTATAGATCTTTTGCAACGACGTCACGTGATCACGTGACTGCCCTATGATGGATGGCGGAAGGAAATGATTGTTGAATGGAAGTGGACGTGACCCGGAGCGACAAAGCAAATGTTTTTTTACAAATTAAAAGTTATTATTGCCCATCGAGCCATGGAATCTACTACTTCAACCAAAGTTCGCCTGTCAGTCAAAGTTGCACATTTAGTCGGGACTTATGCAGCGCGATATTTACTTAACTTGGAGAGCGCTAGTTTTTAAACAGCCCTTTACCTTCTGTCGCCTGCTGTTTTTACAAAGTCAATCAAATCGCCGACTTTACCGGAATTCACAGTGCATGACCTATATCATTATGTAGTCAATGTCGTCTCTTCCTTACACCGGCTGATTTAAAAGCTTGTCGTTGGCTGGGTCTCTGGGACTAGATGCTACGCTCACACCGGGGGACAATATACCTCGTAATGCAAAGGTAAAACTTCCTTATCATGCTAACTGACTTATTTTTTGCACATTCCGTTCTATATTGAAACACTGTGATGATGTTATGTTACCGTGTTGACTAGGGCTGGGTATTGCCAACAACCTCACAATACGATGCATATCACGATAAAGGGGTCACAATACGATATGTATCGCGATACATATGTATCCCAATACAAGGTCTTTAAGGCAATGCGTTTTGCATTTTAAATTGCTTTACATGCATTTTTATTCTAACAGACATATGTATATCTACATGATATTTTATTATCCTGGATGGCAAAAATATTTTTGTTAGCAGCCCTTCTGGTTTACCACCAAATAACGTGCGTGGTTTAAATGCGCGTGCATTGCAGAGCAAGGTTTCACAGACACACTGGGAAACTTTACATACAGGCATGGGCCAATATGAGTAAAAATATCAAAGTATTAAAATTACAGCTCTAAAACGTGGTTATTTTAAATTTTGGGGGAATTTTTTTTTTCTTTCATTTAACACATTCTATTTCGTTTTTAAACAAAATATAGAAAAATTGGTACATTAAGAAACATGTACGTCTCTCGGCTGGCCTGGGAACGCCTTGGGATCCCGTCTGAGGAGCTGGCTGAAGTGGCTGGGGAGAGGGAAGTCTGGGCTTCCCTGCTAAGGCTGCTGCCCCCACGACCCGACCCCGGATAAGCGGTATATGATGGATGGATGGATGGATAAATAAATGTTAATAGTCTTGTTTTAATTTTTCTTAGCAAGACATAGTGTCCAATCAATCACTGGTGAGCTATTTTTAGAACAGACTTCAATTTGTGTACACTTTTTATGATTAAGTAAACTGTCCGCAAGGAACCAGTCTCTTTTCTCCACTCCCTCCACTCTCTCCTCCTGGTGATGCTGCTTTACAATTAAGTACATGTGCAAGTTTGGACGCGCACATAATTGAAGCAATTAACTTCCGAGGCTGCTGCCGCACAGCCCGCAAGCGAGTGGTTAACTGCCTATTTACAAATCAATGTGCAATATCGATTCTGACGCCTGCGTATCGATACGTGTATTGTAAAGAGGCTCGCAACAATATATTGCCATATAAATTTTTTGAGCACACCCCATAATGTTGACTAGAATGGAAAAAATGACTATCGTAGTGGGAATATGCAGTAATTTCAAGATTATGACTCCGGCTCCAGTGTGAAAAACTCCAAGCACAAAGACAAAATCCCCCATTATTAAACAGCCAAATGCACTTAATAGTTTTGAAGAAAGTGCACTTTAAAACTAAGCTGTGTGGACTTCCGGGGCGGAGCTAAACGGGATGGCAGCGTAGTGCTGAGTCGATTAGATAATTATCCACCCCCAAAACTATGAAAACGCAAATTGTAAACTAACAAGAAATGAGTGGTGGTCGAGGACAGAGAAGTTTGAAGAAAAAAGAGATGTCCAGAGAACAGAAAGATCACGAACACGAAGATGTGGCAGCAGGTGACGACAATGGCGGCGGCGGCGGCGGCGGCAAGCAAAACATGTTCTGTTGCTCAAAAGACTTGCCGCGATCACAACAGAGATATGAGACTTGAATAAAGAGATGAAAGACGACCTCTTGCCGTTCAAGGAAGAATTTAAAGTGGAGATAAAGAGAGAGTTTCAAACTGGAAAATCCTTACCCTATAAGAGCTAAAGTTAATAACATGGTGGAACGATTTTTTATTTTTGGGTTACAAAATTTGAATTCCGGTGCCTTATTGGGTCACCTAAAGATGCATATTCCGTGATCATCACCCATCCTAACTTATTCATAATACTTCTCATTTAATAAAACATTAGACGAGAGATTCATGAGAGATAGTGACTGTTTGACTTGTCTCGTAGGATGGGAAGATCCACTTTAGGTATTTCCCCAACCACTAGGGGGGCCCTTCGTTCATTGGAAGGCTATCCCCCACTCCTACTAACAGGGAGACGGGGCCTATTGGAAACAAGGTCCATGTTTGATGGGGAGTTCTGTTTTTGGGTTTATACAAGTGTTCTTTTTGTTGTTTGCAGTTGTTATACAGTATTACAGTGGAGGGGCCTGGAATCTTTTCATATCATCGTAATATAAGTAATGTAACAATGATATTACAGTGGTGTCGCTAAATATTAACGGTTTGAATAGTAATAAAAAGAGGGAGAGCTTTGTCTAAGTTTAGAAAATAGGAGATGCAGGTTATTTTTCTCCAAGAGACACACTTATCGCAATGGGAGTATTTAAAATTCCGAAAGTTGGGATACAGAAATTCATTTTCTAGTTCCTTTGGTCAAACACGCAAGAGGGGTGTAATGATATTGATCTCCAATAAGATGCAGTTTGAACTGGTGAAAGAAGTTGGTGAAGAGAAGGAAAGGTATATCATGATAAAAGAGAAACTAGAAGGTCAATTAGTGACATTACTCAATGTGTATGCTCCTCCGGAAAGTGGGAAAGAGTTTTATGAGAAAATATTTAATCTATAACTTTGGAAACAGAAGGAATATTGGTATGTGGCGGGGACGTGGGACGTGAAATGTGGTGTTGAATTACAAATTAGATACCACAAGTGAGAAGAAAAATAAAAAACAAATAAATAGATATATGAATGTAATGATGTAGATATTAGATGTACTGGATGGATGTATGGAGAGAATTACATCCATTGGATCGGGACTATACTACTACTCTGATGCTCACCCTGTGTATTCCAGAATTGATTAATTTCTGATGTCTAAGGATGATAAGGATTGTAGGATAGGAGTAGCTGATATCGCAGATCATAGCGCAGTCTACCTAAAATTTCATCTAAATATCGTGAAAAGAGCAACAGTATGGAGACTTAATGAAACTGTACTGAACAATAAAGACCTAGTTGGAGAACTGAAAGGAGAAATAATTAAATACAAAGAAAAATAGTATAATGGAGAGGTGGATCCAACCATTTTATGGGACACCCTAACGGTGGTGATTAGAGGCAAACTGATCTCATACACCGCATACGCTAATAAAGTCAGATTTAAAAACTATTAGACACAGACTACGAAACTAAGACAACTGGAACAGCAGCATAAACGGACAAATGATTCGGGAATACTTGACAAGATTAATGATGCTCGGAAAAGGCATTAATGATTTTTGGGGGGGAGGAGGTGGGGAAAAAAAGCAAGGTTTAGGAAACAACCTTACTAGGAGGGAGGATTTAGGGTAATAAAAGTTTTGGTGAGAATTTCTAGACACTTTGGATTTGCCAAGTGTAGGTCTGCAACAAAATGAAGCGTTGACAGCAGAAATCTCAGCAGAAGAGATTCAAAAAGCCATCAATCGAATGAAATCTGGGAAATCGCCATGAATGGATGGCTTTGGAGCTTCGTTTTATAAAACATTTAAGGGTGAATTAATTCCATTTTTGAGGGATTCATTTAACTATAGTCTTAGATCGGAAAAATTCCGCCCTCATGGAAAGTGACCATCATTACTATTATTCCGAAAGAAGGGAAAGATAAAGAACAGTGCCACAACTATCGACCTATATCGGTTCTAAATGTGGACAATAAACCTTATACTGGAGACATTTATGCAGGATTTGATTTAAGAGGATCAGACAGGCTTTATTAACTCTTTGACTGCCAGACGTTTTCAGAAAAGGGATGCCGTGGGTGCCAGCCGATTTAAGCATTTTGACTGATCTTTCAAGGTGCACAGAAAATTTTGTGTTTGGACTATGGAAACACATACTACCAAATGAAAGATTGGACTCATCTTTCATCAGGAAAAAAAAGTTTGTTTCTACCTTATTCCGTTTTTTAGTAATCAACAATAGAATATGGTCAGTTTCACCCAAATGCTCTGTTTTGAAACAAAATACGGAGAAATCAAGCTTTTTGTGAAACGATATTATTTCATGCACTCTAGTGAATTTAACACCTTTTTTTTTCCATGAATGATGCCACAAACACCTAAACAGTGCTTTACTTTTGTAAAACACTACCACCAACAATGAAAAAGTGTTTTTTGATAGCAAAATACGTCTATTTACGTTCAACAGTGTAACAATTTGACAAAACAATTTGGCAAACTATTTACAAATGTGTGCAACTGTGGTACTATTTACAATTATGTGGATGTTTCAAATACAGTTTTTCTTTTTGTAACACTCCCCTGCATGCAAGGGGACGCAGCAGGATTTGCACAACAGATTAGTTTCACTGCGATTGCAGACGCTACACTTTTTTGCTGGCTTTTTTTTTTCGGGGAATAGCAAGTATATACTGCTGTGTGTATTTGGCCATGTTGAAATCAAGTCTACTCTCAGGATCATGATACGGTGACATTACGGTGGTGTTACGTCTGGCTTCCTCATTGTCCTTTAGTTCCTATACCGGGTGGTAAGAGATGTTCTGATCCATCTTATCTGCTCCATTCATGGTGGCATCGTAGTCCATAACCAGTGTCTTCTCCGTGATCAGACTGTACCCACTCTTCCGATGAATATGCATTGGACTCGGGGCACTCTTCGTCGTCCGATTCAACGTCCGCCTGAGCAGAAGTGCTTGGTTGTGCTCCGCGTTTTCCAATGTTAGCATCACTAGCCGGTGAGGCTTTATGACGTGATCATAGCCGCCGCGTCAACCCTTCCAACTTCGGCGTCAACCTCGGAGTCACCATCATTATCATCGTCGTCATCAATGTGCTCTTTAGCACTGGTTGATGCTTCTCTTCTTTGAAAAAAACGATCAAGCGTGAGCTGCTTGCCACCGTTCGCCATTTTCGCTTTCTCAGCCATTGTCCCCTCAACACTCTAGCTCCGCCTCACGTCTTCTACTACTAACGCCTAACCGATCTTGTCCAAAGTTCACCAAGTTTTGTTTTTTTGGGGGGGGAAACGGGTGGAGGAAAGCCTTGGCCAGCTGTGCTGAAAGTATCAAGCAGATCTAGTTAGTATAATGCCTATTTTTGGCCTCTAGATGGCAGCGATGACTCTCTTTGGACAAGATTGGTTAGGCGTCAGTAGTAGAAGACGTGAGGCGGAGCTAGAGTGTTGAGGAGACAATGGCTGAGGAAGCCATAATGGCAACTGGTGGCAAGCAGCTCACGCTTGAGCATTTTTTTCAAAGACGAAAAGCATCGACCAATGCTAAAGAGCACATTGATGACGACGATAATGATGATGGTGACTCCGAGGTTGACGCCGAAGTTGGAAGCGTTGATGCGGCGGCTATGATCACGTCATAAAGCCTCACGGGCTAGCGATGCTAACGCCGGAAAACGCGGAGCACAACCAAGCACGCTCAGGCGGACAATCAATCGGACGTTCAATCGGACGACGAAGAGTGCCCCGAGTCCAATGCGTATTCATCGGAGGAGTGGGTACAGTCTGATCACGGAAAAGACACTGGTTAAGGACTACGATGCCACCATGAATGGAGCGGATAAGATGGATCAACCACCCGGTATAGGAACTGAAGGACATGAGGAAGCCAGACGTAACACCACCGTAACGTCACCGTATCATGATCCTGAGAGCAGACTTGATGGCAACATGGCCAAGCACACACTGCGGTATAATATACTTGCTATTCCCCGGAAAAAAAAGCCAGCAAAAAAGTGTAGCGTCTGCAATCGCAGTGAAACTAATCTGTTGTGCAAATCCTGCTGCGTCTCCTTGCACGCAGGGGAGTGTTACAAAAAGAAAAACTGTATTTGAAACATCCACACAATTGTAAATAGTACCACGGTTGCACACATTTGTAAATAGTTTGCGAAATTGTTTTGTCAAATTGTTACACTGTTGAATGTAAATAAACGTATTTTGCTATGAAAAAACACTTTTTCATTGTTGGTGATAGTTTTTTACAGAAGTAAAGCACTGTTTAGGTGTTTGTGGCATCATTCATGGAAAAAAAAAGGTCTCAAATTCACTAGAGTGCATGAAATAACGTTTCACAAAAAGCTTGATTTCTCCGTTTTTTGTTTCAAAACAGAGCATTTGGGTGAAACTAACCATTTTCTATTGTTGATTACTGAAAAACGGAATAAGGTAGAAACAAACTTTTTTTTCTGATGAAAGATGAGAGTCCAATCTTTCATTTGGTAGTATGTGTGTTTCCATACTCCAAACACAAAATTTTCTGTGGACCTTGAAAGATCAGTCAAAATGCTTAAATCGGCTGGCACTGGCGGCATCCCTTTTCTGAAAACGTCTGGCAGTCAAAGGTCCGTAGGATTTTACTAAACGTTATTTAACGTTTTTGGCAGTCAAAGAGTTAAAGAAAGAAACACAAGACAATATAAGACGGAGCTTCCATGTAATAGAAAATTTACATGATAAAGGAGAGAGTGCAATTTTGGTTAGTATAGATGCCAAAAAGGCTTTTGACAGTGTAAACTGGACATTTCTCTATAAAATACTTAGAAGGTGTGTATTTAGTGATGAATCAGTGAATTGCATTAAATCCTTATATCAGGATTCACAGGCAAGGATCAAAATAGATGGTAGTTTGACTGGACAATTTAAATTGGAAAGAGGTGCAAGACAGGGGTGTGGGCTCTCCCAAGCCTCTTCGCATTGTTCATTGAGCCTTAAGCACAATTGATTAGGCAAGAAAAAGAGGTGAAAGGGGTAACTATAGTAGGAGGGGAGGAACATAAGATAGGGTTGTTTGCTGACGATATATTGATACATTCAACTCAACCGGATACAAGCTTCCCAAGATTGATGAAGCTTTTAGAAACGTATGGTGCCCCGTGGTTCCCTCCCCCTTCCTCCCCCTTGCTGCCTCTCCCTCCTCGCCTCTCCCCGCCTGTCCTCCGCCTCCCTGTGCCTTCTCCCTCGTCACCCTTCCTCCTCCTCTCCCCCTCTCTCTGCGGCCCTGGCGCTCCCCCTTGCCCTTCTTGTCATCTCCTTCCCCCGTCCCTTCCCCCTCCCCTGTCCACCTTCCTTCCCCTCCCTTGGGCTGGGGGCTCCATCCCTGGCCCGGGTCTCGGTGCTCCGGGGGCCATTGGTGTTGTGCCCGCCCCACTCCAGTTGACCTCCTGGCACCTCGGGCGGGCCCCAATATCAGGGGGGCGAGCCCTATCAACCCGCCGGGCTGGTCCCAAAAGCCTGCCGGGGTCCCGGTGGGCTGGGTGAGGGTTTGGTGCCTCCTGCCCCCGCCCGGTTAGGGGGGAGGGGGCCCGCTGGTCGCGCCTCTTAACTCACTGCACTAGTTTTGCACAATACACTTTTATAAACATATAGGGCACATAACACACTTTGGGGGCGTGGGGTAGGGTGGAAAAACCGTCTTCGCCCTACAACTCCCCTCCAATTTTAATGCACCACACAAGTGTGTCGGGGTGGGGTGCCATCGGTTGGGGCAAACCGCAGTATAGAGCAGTGCTGCGGTCCCCTGTCCGTGTCCTCGCTGCGCCGCCCCCCCCCCCTATTTATTTTTTTAATGCACCACATACACGCATTGACATGCCTGGGAGGCGGGTGGATCGGAGCGTGGGGATATCATTTCCCTCTGCTCCGGTTCACCTGCTCCCAATTTTAATGCACCACACACACACACACACTTGTATATATACTGGGTGAGGTCACATTCAAGGTTTAGGGGTAGAGTTCGCCAGTCGGCGAGCTGGCAAACTCAGTAACAGGGTTAGCTTTCACTAAGAACGCCCGTCCCCCGGTGTCCCCATCTCCCCTTCTGACCCCGGTGTTCCGTCCCTCCACGCGGCGGGGTGGGCAAGGGCCACCCTCTCCGCTCCGCTGTCCGGCCCTTCTTCGGCGCCGATGCCTGGGTGCGGGGGATCCCCGGGATCTGGGGGTCGGGGGCTGCCGGTTGGTGGGGGTGGGGTCGGCTTGGTTGGGGGGGGGGCTTGGGATTTGGGGGTCCTGGGGGGGCGACTAGGGCTGGGTTGGGCTGGATGGCGGGCGGGGGGGGGTCGTGGGGGAAGCGGGGCCTGTGGACCGGTGGGGTGCCTGGTAGGCCTGCAGTGCCCCGTCCTGCTGCGTTGGGTTGGGGGCGCGGGCCGTTTTGGGGTGGGGGCGCGGGCCGTTTTGGGGTGGGGGGCGCTCCTGCTCCTGGGATTGCTCTCCGGCCGGTGGCCCCTATGGGGCCCGGGGGTCGTCCTTTGGCGCTGCCGCGGCCTGGGGTGCCCTGAGGTGTTGCGCTTGCTCTGTCCTGGCAGGGGTCGACGGCTCCCCTCTTTGGTGGAGATTTTCATGCATGCCAGATCCACCACACCAGCATCTATCGAAACTCAGACAGACTCAGATCTGCTTCTTCCTCAGGTCATTGAATCGGTGGAGGCTGGTGTCTGTGGATCTCACTCTGCTTCGTCTGTCCTTCCTTCCTTTCCTCAGTCTCTCCTTTGGTCTCTTGAGGTCTCCCTGATTTGTTGGAATTTAGATGTTTCCGGGGTTGGTGAAGGACTCTGGTTGGTGGCCCGGTGGGTGGTGTCTGGTCGGTGCTGGATTTCACTTTCCTTTCTTTTCTTTGGTCCTTCCTCGGGTCTCCTGACAACCTCACGACTCTAGCTGGAAGTGTTCGGTTTAGGTGAACGGTATGGGATTTTTTAATAGGTTTTAGGTGAACTAATGAATACACACACAATCACGCACGCACACACACATACAAAATGTAAAAAAATTATATATATATATAAAAAAAAAAAAAAGAGAGCAATGATGATGACATGTCAAATCGGTAAAAGTGACTGAATGAACAATAATACTGAGCTCTAAAAAAAAAACGTATGGTAAATACTCGGGTTACAAAGTCAATGTCACGAAAACACAGATTCTGTTAATAAATTATGTTACATCTAAGGAATTAAAGGATGCATATAAAATCTAGAAAAGTAGCTCGGTAGATTATTTAGGGGTAAAGATTGTAAAAGAAATGGATAAACTATTTAAGCAAACTATACGAAGATAAATCAAGAAATTAGGAGTGACTTGGAGAGATGGCAAAATATAGTTCAGGATATGAGCTCAAGGATAGAGGTGGTTAAGACAAATATTTTGCCAAAGCTGTTATACTTATTTCAGTCTCTACCAGTGCTGGTTCCCAAAAAACAATTTGTGAAGTGGAATAGGTAGATATCGAGGTTCATATGGGGAGGGAAGAAACCCAGAATAAGATACAAAACTCTGCAGCTTCCTAAGGAGAGAGGGGGCTTGGCTTTTTACCAAGCCTCCAAGAATATTTCTATGCGGCACAAATTAGACCCTTGATTTACTCGTTTAAGGAGGGTTATGTTGCAAAATGGAAAATAATAGAATTGGGGAAAGCAAACACTGAGGTACGGAATGTTAGAGCACACAAGGGATTACAAAAAAAAAAAAAAGTAATCAAGTGGGTGGGATAATCAAAACTACAATGGAAATATGGAACATGGTTGTGGAAAGATATTAGAAAGGGAAGTGAAGGCTTTTTGTTGGTTTGCATTTGATGAAAGGGACATTCCTGGGGTAAATGATAAAGGGTTCAAGCAATAGGCGAACAAAGGAATAACAGCATTGTGCATGATAGTGGAACAAGGTAAGCTGCGGAGTTTTGTAGAGTTAAAGGATAGATTTGGATTGCAGGGACATGACTATTTTCGGTACCTGCAGCTAAAGGACTATTTTAAAAAAGAGGTCAAATCCACCACATAACATAAGGTCGTTGGGATATTTAAGAAGGTTTATGAGGGGGAAAATTGCAAAGCAATTTCAGACATGTATAAAAGCTTGATGTTGCGTCAGAGGCATTCATCCCTTTACATCAAAGAAAAATGGGAAAAGGATCTTAAACAGCCAATAACTGAGGAAGATTGGTGGAGTATTTGTAAAACGCAGTGCACATCTACTTACTCCAGGATCTGGAGGGAGTTCAATTGGAAGAATATGGTCAGATTCTTTGTTACCCCCAAAATTAAAAGAGGAATGGTAGCAACATGTTGGAGCATGTGGACACGTGGATGTGGATCATGCACATGTTTATTGGTTTTGCCAAGGGTTACACGAGTATTGGAACAGGATATGGTGTGCTTTAAAAAAAATTATGGGTTATGGAATACCAAAAACATGCAAGGTACTTTACTTGGGGAGTTTAACATATAGTGCAGAAGGAGGATGAATACCTTGTCAAGGTGCTCTTGACAGCAAGTAAGAATAAAGTGATAACAAGGTTATGGTATAAAATAGAATCACCGACTGTGGAGCAGTGGGTGTGCACTGTGGAAGAACTATTTGTAATGGAGAGATTAACGCACCGATTAAGACTACAAGAGAGACAGTTTGAGGATAAATGGGAAAAATGGATGGACTTTAAGAAGAAAATAAATGATGATACCACCACTGGACAATAATGGACATTGTTTATTTACATTTGTATTATCTGCCCTAACACTAGAGATGCACCGAATATTCGACCATCTAAAATTTGCGGCCAAAAATGGCAATAATATATATAAGTGTGTTTGAATTAAACACCAACCACGGGTGTGAGTGTCCGCCTTGTGCCTTGTGTTTGTTTGTGAGTACCGGCAGCTTCATTGTGCACACCGGAGAAGGAGAGGGTCGCTTGGTAAACTACGTCAAAAAAGAGACTATGCCGAGTACTGCACTACAGGTGAGACACTCTTTCTCCTGCAGTGCTTTCCTTTTTTTCTTTGATGAGAGCCCCTCGAGCGCTTCCACTTTTTCACTTGCATTCTGGTGGCTGTGCTAAATACTTTAGCTAATGTTAGCACTATTGCTATCAACAGTTTTAAACAAGTAAACATTTACCACTATCTCCGGGTGACTACAGATCTGTACAGGATGCAGTGTGTGACTTTGCAGACCGTTCCCATAGCTTTGGCTGGTGCGAAGAAATATATTTATTTTTAAACGTTGGTGAATATGTGAATGTGCCGATTTTAAGTGCGCCACACCGTGTCCCGCTCCAAATAGCCTACAAATGCGTCATCCATACCGCACCGCACACATCCGTGCCCGTTGGTGCGAAGTACTGTACATTGAATATAAAGTGCAATTGCACCGCCAGATGCTCAGTTGCTCACCCCGCGTTTAGTGTTTAATGTACCATTCACCATCATGTCTCTGATGTTTATATTGTGCTTTGTTAAAATACCCATGCTAAATAGGCTTAAACATTTTATAATAAAGTATGAGAATTTTTATTAATTATAAAAAAATGCAATGATAATTGAAAAAAAATTACATAATTTTTTTGAGGCGTTTCGTTTTTTGACCAAGCATTTCTCTTTATTGGTTTTCGGTTTCGGCCCCAAAAAAATTTATTTCGGTGCATCCCTACCTAACACTGTAGTGTTAAAATGTTTTGTTCGTTGTTTAAAACGAAAAAGGTTAAAAAACACAATAAAATGCAAGTTACAAAAAAAACTAAGCTGTGTGTACGTGCAGTTGGAGTGTGCGCTATCTGGCTCAATGTAATTTAAAACACGTGATTCGACACTTCTGTTAAAATCTTTAGAGTGTACGTTTACTAGTAAAATGTATGAACATTTATCTACTAGCCTCCCAAAAAAATGATTGCTGCAAATCCGTGAATACTTTGTGGGTAGCCAGTCTTTTCTGTTGATTGCTGCTATCCATTGACGCCTTCATTAGTAAGTATGCGATAAAAAGCAACATTTGGTTTACTCCCTTATCTGTCTGTACAACTGACCGCACATTAATATTAATATATTAATATCAGCATCGGCCTCTTTTTTTTTGTTTTGATGGCCGATATATTAAAAACTGTTATTTTTGCTTCAATGGGCCCTTTTCTCCTCAGCGGCTGTTGACTCCCTACAGCATTGGCCCGCCCACAGCACCATCTGATTGGTTGCTCGTGCAGTGCAAACAGCCAATAAGCAGCAAAAGCTCGGTTCTTCTCTAGACGGACACGCTCCCATGCAGAAGAGAAAATTTAAGGAGGAAGGGCCATCAGAACAGTGTGCAGTTTAAGAGGTAAGTTAAACTTACTATCTACCTTGTGTATTAAATAAGCTATATAAATAAAGCTGCCCCCGCTAGTTGATGATGCGCTAGCTCGCGAATTGCCGGCTATTAGCCCCCGAACTAGCTGTTAAGCTTGCGGGCTAACGGTTACCTCGCGGGCTAACTAATATTCTTTTTTTAGCGGCTATTTGGGAGTAAGCATGTGGGTGAACAGTTAGCCCGCGAGCTGACGATTAGCGGACATTTGGGAATTAGCGTGCGGGCTAACGGTTAGGAAATATTGATAAATGTAGGCAGCGAGCGAGTGCATGTGCGTTCCTGTCTGTGTGTGTAAGCCACATTATAGTTGGTGCAGAAGCTGATGGCAAACACTCCAAGTGAAAATCACTCATTGCTGTTTCACTACTTTTTACCACACAAAACCAGTATGGTGAATACTGCAGCGGCATACTGCAGCGGCACACAAGAATGACGGCACACCCACAAAAAGTAAAGGAGAGAAGACAGCCGCGCTGATCAGACATTCATTTCTCAGCTGGCCATTATCTAAGTCACGGATACACTTTTTGCTTTAGAAATTTAAACAAAGATTAGTCAAAGATAAATATTTCGGTTATATTTATTTTTGGGGAAATTTATTTACTATAGTAAATTTTTTATAAGATATTTGTTTTCATTTAACTTTATAAGACATAATGCTGAGCCGGGGTGCACAATGCACTTTCTGTCAGAATTTTAAAACAAAGTTGTCTATTTTATATGATCTAAAAACCCTTTAACATGTTGCAAATCACAAAAGCTGTTGAATAAACATGTGCTTAAAGGCATTTACGCAGTCAAGTACTGGAGTTTTTATTAGGGATGCACGATAATGCTATTTTCAATCGATACCAATAAACCAATATAGTTTAGTGCCGATGCCGATAACCGATAAGTAAGCAGATAATTGTTTGCAAAATTAACTTGAATACAAATATACTTTCTAGCCCTACTATAAGTACAAATACATCGATACATTGTGTGACACACCATGAAGCTGAGTTTTATTGATATCTCTGCTTCAAAGACAATCAGTAACTCATTTTGAGTTTGCCAAAACAAAACAGCTATGTTTTAAAAATGTAACACAAAACTGCGAGGGTAACATTTTGGGGAGACACAACCACAACAGATGGAGTCTATTATTATCAGCGGATTTCTTTACTATCTGGTTTATCTGTATGACGTCAAATGGTTGATAATTGCAGATAATTATCGACTGATTTCTTTATTATCTGGTTTGTCTGTTTGACGTCAAATTGGTCAATAATTGCCTGCATCCCTAGTTTTTATTATTAAAAATTTTGACGTTAACTTTTTTCATGCAAATGTATACCAATTTATATCGGTTGACTAGCAATAATCGGTATCGGTACCAGCCCTGAAAAAAGCCAAGTTTTATAATTGATGTCGTCAGTGTGAATTAGTACTCATGCAGCACCACGAGTTTCATGAAAACAGTACCATATTGACAATGGACTTGATCATCAATTTCTCTTCTGGACTTGATTCGGCTCCTCTCGTCTTTACGACAGGTACCTCCATTACTTGTACAGCCTGGGGAAAAAACAATATGAGTAGGAGATGATTAAAGAATGGACTGCATTGGACAAGATCATTGTTTTACTATTCATACTTTTATCATTTTCATACTTTTATTTGTAACATATTTTTGTTTAAGATTTTCTAATGTAAAAGAGATGCCGAGGGTAAACAAAGGTTGTTTTCCAAGTGAGCTAAACAATATTCTCCTAAA
This sequence comes from Vanacampus margaritifer, assembly GCF_051991255.1. Classification (NCBI taxonomy): domain Eukaryota; kingdom Metazoa; phylum Chordata; class Actinopteri; order Syngnathiformes; family Syngnathidae; genus Vanacampus; species Vanacampus margaritifer. Next base: position 882,557 of record NC_135444.1, read on the forward strand.
TAAAGGATCATGTTATTGAGCAAGTCTCAAAATGATGCTCGAGCTGTAAGCGGCTGCAAGAGAAATGCTTTAAAGACTCTGTTCGCAGTTCTCGCTCAAAACAGGTTTATCGTGCCGGTCACCAGTAGTCTCTTTAAGTTCCTGGCAATACCGACAGCACAAAAACATCCATCCATTAGAGATGCACCGAAATTTCGGCCACCAAAAACATTCGGCCGAAAACGGCAAAAATAAGGCATTTCCGGCATTCGGAAACTTAAAGCCGAAAGAATATGGCCGAAATTGGATGTTGTAGTGATAATATATACAAAAAAAGGCCTCAGGAAACAATTTTTTCCGACTGTCCGTGAAGTACACATAACTCTCATTGGCTCGTATGACGAGTCAAGATGGCTAACGCCGAGTCAGCTGAAGCTGAAGAGATATTGTACGTTTTGCTAGAGAGCCTCTGAAATGTACTCACAGTGTGGTGCCAATATCGAGTGCATGAAGAGTGTGTGCCTTTAGACATTTAGAATAAAATAACTGGCCAAGCCTATTTCTTTGTCACTGCTGTTATGTACAAAAAGAGAATATTGTTTATTTTTACAATAAGAGTTTTTTTTTTAAAGCTTTTTTTAAATCCCAACCTCCCCACAATATTATAATAATAATAATTATAATAATAATTATCGGATCATGAGGTCCATATCGTGATAATATTGTATTGTACCGGATACAAGATTCTTGCAGGAATCACAAAGTTAAATTTTAGATCTTTTTTAGACATTTTTAGACCATTATTAGAAACATTGACCAACTTCAAGTCATAACAAGCTGTTGCTTTCCGACTTTCACGTGTGACTTGAGGGCCTTCACGCCCAAAGTCCCCAACTTTCTTTTTTTTTTTGCATACTTTGCAATGAGCTGAGAGCCTATCGAATGCTACCTCTTCCAACCAGCTGGAAAACTCGGTACTATCAAGCCAATTCTCGTTAAACTGACATTTATCCATTTTACAGAAACACGTTGTCCACACTCCCCATTGTGAGTAACTGCATAAACTCAGTAAAAACAAAAGGGTACGGTACGTGGTCTAATTATAATGCGCAATTAACACCAAAAGCGTAGGGAGCGTTTCGCCTCGCTTTACTCACTAGCGTTTCACTGCCGGAGTGTACACGAGCGGACGCACACCGGAGAGAGGGGCTTTGCTTTGCTTCACTTATTGCAGTCACTTCCACCATGGCAAAACTCCTCTAAGGAAAAAATTGTTTCAACATTGAAATCAAGTGGCCCACACTGTGCTATAATACTTTAGCTAATGCAGCAAAGGGTTAAGCCTTTTCGGGTGGTGGCCCGACAGCCAAATTGTGGTGGCCCTGACAGAACCAGCAGTGGCCCTGTATATTGCTTACCTTGGGCCGACACATCACATCAAAATTAGGTCAAATTAACTTCTTTTTTTTTTTATCAATACTATTAATCATCCCCACGTATTTTTATTTTACAAATACCAATCTCGAGTGTTGAAAATTACTTTCTCTCTTTGATGTTGCAATGTCAATGATTGCACAAACATAAAATTTTTGAGGATGCCAACAACACATGGAACATCTAGTGACGTCACGCTCGAAGCAGACGCTTGGCAGGTGTCGAGCACTCGCGGCAATAAGTATCTCGATACGTTCCGATGCCGTGCTTCATTCGGTGGAAAATCACGAGAACGTGGAAGCGTAGTGTTGTAACGTCACACGTGTCGGCCGTGACTGTCGACGTGTCACTCCAGGTAGGCAAAGGTTAAACCCCCCTCAATCTTCCCCCCAAGAAGCATTGTGAATGCTTCTTGGGGGGAAGATTGAAAGGAGGCGAGCTTTTGTGCGCATTGAAGTCTCTGAGAACAAGGAAGGGTGCACTAAAAAACTATGAATAATTTTTACTTGGGAAGTGTTTTCACTCCAAAATTAAGTACATTTTCCAAGAAGTGTACCGAGTACATCTTAATAGGTATTTTTTTTTTATGATAAAAACTAATAGGGTTGAGGCATGAACCCACAACCTTCAGGTTGGGTGATAGCTAGGAACTGAGCCACGCCACTCCTACTATGTTGCTGCTGTCAGGTGGAATCCTCGTACCTTCAAGCCATTTTTTGCTCGTTTAATCACCAGAAATACATTAGCCTATAATGGCAGACAACAAGACTCATATGGCTCACATGATAGAGTGTCTGTCTACCAAGCTGAAGGTCATGAGTTTAGTAACTTTTTTAAATAAATAAATAAACTAGGAAATTGTACCTAAAACTTTCCTTGTAAAATTTATAATATAATAAAAATCCCCTCACACACACTTTTTTTTCTTTTTACAGTGGAGGTGAATTAATATACAATAGATTAATTTGCAATTGCACATAGGCATTCATTCACACACTACAAACACTGATTTATAATATAAATCAAATAACCGAAAGGATCTTCTCCAAAGCTGGAAAGGTCATAGGAACCAACCAAATGCTACAGAAATTATGTTTTTCGTGAAACACCCAAATCCCTGCCCCAGTGTCACAAGCATTTTATTCAAATACCATCATCAGTTTTCTGTTTCATTTAAAACTGACACAAGAGTGTCTTATTTTTTAACGACACTTTGCCCTTTTGTAATGTAAATGAAATATATTTTTGTCCAGCAGATGTCACCACACTGAATTGTGTCAAATGCCTTGAAGCACTGACCCATTTCAACACAATTGCTTCAGTGAAACAGGAAGCAGTGTCATGATTAACCACACCGATTCATAACACTGAACCATTTCGATACATTGCTTCATATTGATTCACTGCTTCAGAAAGCTTCGCTTTCTCCATCAATACCCTGTACATTAAAGGTTAGGGCTGCACGAGATTGGAAAAAATCTGACGTTCCGATTTTTTGGAGGTCTGCCATATATTGCGATATTAAATATAGAAGAATTTTCACCAGATGACTTAAATAGCTGTTTGGGAAGAATTTGTTTAACTCATCATGACACCATTGTATTCATATAATATCAAATGCACATTGAATTTGGTCTCCATTGTAACGAATGTGGGTAATTTTTTTTCTAATCAAATTTTTGTCTTGGAATGCGACAAATGAGAAAAAAAAAAGAAGAAAAAAAATATTGTACTGTACTCAAGTCTCCATGGCATGAGTAATCAACAGAAAAAGTCATTTTGGGGGTAAACTACTCCTTTTAGGAGTGTGAATTGCCGAGAAACCTGGCGATTCGATTCGTATCACGATTCATAGGTCACGATTCGATACCGATTAATCCAGATACGAATCTATAAATTGATTATTGCGATTTTTTTTTTTTTTACTCAAATGCAAATCAGTAAACTTGTACATGTACACTGTAAAATTTGTATGAAAAAGTATTTATCTGAAAATTCAGGCTTATAACTGAACCATTGCATTTAACAAACAGGTTGACGCCGAAGTTGGAAGCGCTGACGCGGCGGCTATGACGACGTCATAAAGGTTCACGGGCTAGCGATGCTATCACCGGAAAACGCGGAGCACAACCGAGCACGCTCAGGCGGACGTTCAATCGGACGACGAAGAGTGCCCTGAGTCCAATGCATATTCATCGGAGTAGTGGGTACAGTCTGCTACTTGCTATTCCCCGGAAAAAAAGGCCGTCAAGAAAGTGTAACGTCTGCACGTGAAACGGACAATCGAAGTGAAACGTATCTGTTCTCCCTTGCATTAATCCGAAAAAGCAAGCTATCGCTTCTTCTGCTGAGTAATAGGCCGCCCGCGAGGTCACGTGTGCAAGAGCGCACTTGTGTGCTACAAACAGTAGCCTATAGCCCTGAGCGTGGCTCCAACTAAGTATGTTGGCAGTTTGGCAGTATTTCACGATAAACGTAAACGAGCCCAGGATCGCTATTTGTAATTCGTGCAATGCCGAAACAAGTTGTGGTGGGACTGTACGCAAGGCATTCAATAACAAATCGAATTCGCCATTTAAAGATCCATCACACTGCTGAGTATACGGCATTTAGCAACCAAGCTAGGGCTAACTTAGCTAAAGCTAGCGCAAGCAAGGAGCCAGACAATGGCCCGCCGTTGGCGCTTTATGAGCAGCCAAAGGAGCAAACCTACCACAAGGAAAATAATGGAGTTCATGGCATTAGACAACCAAACTTTTTCAGGCATGGAGGACCATGGATTCAAAAACCTGATAAGCCCACAATATGATTTGCCAAGTCGGAAATATTTTTTAGATGTTACCGGCGGAGTTTTAAAAAGTTTGAACTGGAGCCACACAGCCTACTAGGATCCGATGCAAAGACACTCAGCTTTACAACAAACATCAGGACTTCTGACGTGAGTATAATGTCGATGTTGAACCTGACTACGCAGTGGATAGACGAATGCCATAAAGTACTTGTACACTGCAAAGAAATGTCGGGGTCTCACACTGCTGCTAACTTAGCGGCAGAATTTAAGGCAATGGTAGCCCAATGGGGAATCGAACATGAAAGAGTTAACTTTATTGTACGGGACTAAGTTTGTAATATGGCCAAATGACTGGATGATGCAAGCTTGAAAAGTTAGCCGTTTTGAACTACAGGGAAACAAAACTCAGGACACTTCATTTCATTGGTGGGTTAAGTTATTTGTACTGTAGGTTGTTTTATCATTTACATCATATCTTGAGATTTTCTTCAGTTGGAGAAGCAAAATACTGCTGCGATTTTTTTAGGTGAAGATCTCAAAACAGGTCTGCAGTGTAACCTGTTGCACACTGTTGAACCCTTTCATTTATATTAGCGGGAAATATTTAATGTGCAGTTTAAACATGGTTTACATTGCTTGACAGGTATTGCTAAGTATTTTACAATTTTAAAAAAAATTGGAATGTTGAAGGTATATGCAGTATGATATGAGAGAGAAAAAAAAATCGGGATTGGCAAAAATCGAGACCTAAACAAACACCTTGGAGGTGTGCTACCAACATAATGGCTTTGAAATCAAAGTGCAGAAAAGCAGAGCAAAAGTGGATAAAAGCTTAACTCCAAGTTCATTTTGATCTGTACAGACAATGTCTTTGCAATTTTAACGAAGAGCTAGTAATAGTTAGACAACACTTTTCTGACATTAGTAAGCACTACACGCCTATTTGCCGTGGTCAACAAACTCACAAATCGTCTAAATCAAACAGCACCAGAATTCCTCTTAACTGATAAATGTAATGAAGTTGCCTGCTACTTTAGTGAAAAAGTACAAGTCATCAGGTCAAACATTGTCACAAACAAGCACAATGACAAAATGATGCAGCACTTAAAATCACCTAGGAATAATAACTACCGTGACAGAATTTGACTGAGTGGATCAAAACTATAACAGACTTGGTTTAGTAATTGAAACCTTCCACAAGCTGTCTTGACTCAATATTTTCTGGCTTTTTCAAAACTATTGTGAAATCTGGTCAAATCGATATACAGCATATAATCAACTCCTCACTTCAATCAGGCGACCTTCTTAATTTTCTGAAAGTAGCCGCCGTCCAGCCCATCCTAAAAAAGAGAATGCTGGATGTCAAAAATATAGACCTATCTTAAACCTTCCCTTCTTAACCAAAATTGATGAAAAGGTGTTTTTTAGTCAACTCAGCAATTTCTTGAGCTCAACCGGACTTTTTGATAAATTCCAGTCAGGTTTCCGACCTCATCACAGTACAGAAATTAGGGATGCTCCAATCCGATACGTGGATCGGGTATAGGCCCAGACGTTGGGGAAAAAATGTATCTGCTATCTGTCAAAATGGTCCCGATCCACACCCCGATCCACAGAGGTTTATCTCCAGGGCGCGCACATGTTCACGTCTCCAAAGACTACGTAAAACAAGGAATAAGGTAAATATTTCCCCTTTGCTACGTTGGCGCAGCCAATGTCTGTCAAAATTGTACTGGGGAAACATCGGAAGCCATTTGGCAGGAAGGCGGGCCAGCTAGCGGAAGCCGTTCGGCAGCAAGAAGCCACCTCTTTGCCACTGGCTCGCTGCCGTCGGGGGACCTCTGCGAGAGAAAGCGGGGGCTGGTTGGTCTCACTGCTGACCAAGCGGGGACCTCCACTCTTTCTCTCGCGAAGGTCCAACGTCACCCGATCGGGGCCTGCCAGCAGGCTCCGTAGAAGGACGACCGTGTGGGAAGCGGCAACAGAGTTTGCTGAGGCGGGCGAGACAAAAAATAATGTAATTAATTATGCCTGTTGTAATGGCATTTGTACATAAAGGTGGCATTTGGTGATCATCTATTTTCTTAAACTATGAAGAGCAAAAAAGCATTTAGCCTATGAATATTTCTTTACGTGCAGACATGAAAGACAGTGTGTAGACAGAAGCAAGTGGCGCAGGAACCTTGGCCACATCAAACTCAGTTTGTTAACAGAAGCGCTTGGAATCAGGCAAATCTCGGCCACATTATGCACAGTTGAAACATTAACACTGCTTGAATGTAAGACAATAAAAGTGTACCGTCATTTAAGTAATGATTACATTCATTCAATATACATTCAATACATGTATTGAAAATATTGAATGAAAATCATACTCCAATAAATGTTCCAAAAATATTTTGAAGACATTAAAGAACATCTCAAAGCATTTGAGGTTTTTTTTTGTGGAAATATATTGATTATTGGGGGGACTAGTGGAAAGACAATTTAGTATGGATCGCATCGGTATCGGCAGATACTGAACCCAAGGTGCCGGTATCGAATCGGTAACGAAAAAAGTGGATCGGAGCATCCCTAACAGAAATAGCTCTGATTAAAGTGCTAAATTATATAAGATTGAGCACTGACGCAGGGAAGGTATCGGTGCTCGTGTTATTGGCCCTCAGTGCAGCATTTGACACGATTGATCATAATATACTGCTGGGCAGGCTGGATACTTGGGTGGGGTTGAATGGTCTTAAAATGGTTTAGGTCCTACTTGGAGGAACAGAGTTACTTTGTGACCATTGGAAATTTTTAATCTGATCAAATGGCCATGACATGTGGGGTCCCTCAAGGGTCAGTCCTTGGAACTCTGTTGTCCAGTCTGTATATGTTACCTTTAGGTCAAATGCTTCAGAATGCCAATGTTCAAAATCATAGTTATACAGATGACACACAAATGTACTTATCAATGTCCCCAAATGACAGCAGTTAACTAGTAATAAACCTATTGTGTCACTCACTAGAGCAAATTAACAACTGGATGAAACAAAATTTCCTCCAGCTAAACAAAAACAAAACGGAGGTCATTGTTTTCAGCAGAAAAGAAAAGAGGATTGCTGTTAAAAAAACACCTTGAGTCACTGTTTTTAGAAACCAAAGACCAAGTTTCAAATCTTGAGGTGCTAATAGACTCAGACCTGACTTTCAGCAATCATATCAAATCAATTACTAAGACAGCCTTTTATCAGCTGAAAAACATATCCAGACTGAAGGACTGCATGCTCCAAGCAGACCAAGAGAAGCTCATCCATGCTTTTATCTCCAGCAGACTCGATTACTGCAACTGAACGTTGCAACTCGAGTTCTGACCAAAACAAATTGGCTCCCAGTCAGCTGTAGAATAGATTTCAAAATTCTGCTACTGGTCTATAAAGTAGCAGAATGTATAGCAGGACCCAAACCATTTCACAAAATGGTTTGGGTCCTGAATATATTTAAGAAATGAGATTGAATACAAACCCAGCGGAGCTCTGAGAGCTACAGACTTGGGCTAACTAGTGGAACCCCGAGTTTGAGGTAAACATGGTGAAGCACACAATTGGAATAAGCTGCCAACAGAAGTGAAGTCAGCTCCGAGTGTAAATGCTTTTAAATCCAGGTTGAAAACTTTGCTTTTTTTCCACATACCTTTGATTAAGGTCTTTTAAACAGTTTTAAATCATGTTTTTCCCTTTTAATTATAATAATAATAGTTATTATTACAATTATTATTATTGTTATTGAAGTTCCTTACGCTAAATGTTTTTTAAAGTTTGCTGTCTAATGTTTTAACATTGTCAATGTATGTTCTTTTAGTAAATTTTATAACCTACTTTTGTTTTCTCTTTTTTGCTCTGTTAACTACTGTTTGTCGATGCTTATAGGTGTTGTTTTTCCCTTGTGTAATGCACATTGAGTTGCCTTGTGTATGAAATGTGCTGTACAAATAAATTTGCCTTGCCAAGTTTAGATATTGTGAATAACCACATAAAATATTTCACAGAGAGAAAATTTTGCTTGGTTCAGTGATACAACTACAAGGATCCAAGTTACAAGGACCTAGGGAATCAGAAGAAGCCAGTGGAACATACTGGGTTTTCAGACTGACTAAAGGCTGTCTACCTGCAGTGCTTTGACCAGCTCAGCATTTTTGCTAGCCTCTCCCACGAGAACAATCCTTGGCTCCACTTTTGGCAATATACCTGTGAGTGAGAGAGAGAGAGAGAGAGAGAGAGAGAGAGAGAGAGAGAGAGAGAGAGAGAGAGAGAGAGAGAGAGAGAGAGAGAGAAGAAAGAGAGAAGGAGAGAAGGAGAGAGAGAGAAATGTAAAGAGTTAATAAACCTGTGTGTGTATAACATGAACCAAGCCGGTCACTTTTACTTCGCTGTGTTTTGTCTTAACTATTTATCTTAAAAGTTTTGCCAATTTTTACAGGGATGCCAAACCCTACGAATGTGTATTGTCTGGAGGCAGTAATAGGGTTTGTAACCTCATCAAAGACAAATGAACTTCTTTCAGTTGTCCTGGGACAGTCCAAAGCAGTGGTGTCACAATACCAAAATTTTGACTTCGATACTATACCGGCATAAAAAAAAACTTATTACTGGTACTGAAACGGTACCTCGGCAAAAATCAAAAACTTCAGCAAAATTATTTTTTATTAATTCAAAATATTATTAATTCAAAATATTAGGATGTATACATGTTAATTCATGTAAATACTGTATATACAGTATGTATGTGTAGGTGCTTTCACATTACATGCCATATTCTTGAAGTACTGTATTTGACTGCATTTCATGTCATCCATTTCAAATATTGGTAATACAGTGGCACTCCCAAGACTCATTGTAACGTTGCTTGTGTGCGCATGTATGTCTCTGCTCTTCTTCATTACGCTCCCAATTAGTCAAATGCGTAATCAAATACTACAAACTGGGAACAAAATCAGTGTTTCCCACAGATTTTAAATCTACTTGGGTGGGTGGACTCGGGTGGGTGGACTCTGATGGAGGAGGTTTGCGGGGTATTCTCAGCCCTGCTACTTGCGTCTCCTCTAACCTCATGATCCACAAGTGAGTGACGGCAAACTAATGTTATATACGGTATATCTGCTTGTGACACTTTTTTTTAGATATATTTCATTTTCTTTAAATCTACTTGGGTGGTGGCCAATTTACTTGGGTGGTCCGCCCAAGTATTAACTCTTTCACTGCCATGAACGTTAAAAGACGTCAAGTAAAAACCTATGGAGGGCCGCCAATGACGTTAAAAGACGTCATCCAATTTTTTTTTTTTTTGAAACTGGTGGAGGAAAGCCTTGGCCAGCTGTGGTGAAAGTTTCAAGCAGATCTAGTTAGCCTAATGACTATTTTTGGCCCCTAGATGGCAGCAATGACTCTCTTTTGACAAGATTGGGTAGGCGTCAGTAGAAGACGTGAGGCGGAGCTAGAGGGGACAATGGCTGGGGAAGGGAAGCGAAAATGGCGACCGGTTGCAAGCAGCTCACGTTTGAGCATTTTTTTCAAAGACGAAAAGCATCGACCAGTGCTAAAGAGCACATTGATGACGACGATGATCATCATCGATGATGATGATGGTGACTCCGAGGTTGACGCTGAAGTTGGAAGCGCTGACGCGGCGGCTATGACGACGTCATAAAGGTTCACGGGCTAGCGATGCTAACACCGGAAAACGCGGAGCACAACCGAGCACGCTCAGGCGGACGTTCAATCGGACGACGAAGAGTGCCCCGAGTCCAATGCATATTCATTGGAGTAGTGTGTACAGTCTGCTACTTGCTTTTTATTCCCCGGAAAAAAAGCCGTCAAGAAAGTGTAACGTCTGCACGCGAAACGGACAATCGAAGTGAAACGTATCTGTTGTGCAAATCCTGCTTCGTCTCTTTGCACGCAGGGCAGTGTTACAAAAAGAAAAACTGTATTTGAAACATCCACATAATTGTAAATAGTACCACAGTTGCACACATTTGTAAATAGTTTGCGAAATTGTTTTGTCAAATTGTTACACTGTTGAATGGAAATAAACGTAATTTGCAATCTAAAAACACTTTTTCATTGTTGATGGTGGTGTATTACAGAAGTAAAGCACTATTTAGGTGTTTGTGGCATCATTCATGGACAAAAAGAAGTGTAGAATTCACTAGAGTGCCTGAAATAACATCGTTTCACAAAAAGCTCTTTTTCTCCGCTTTTTGTTTCAAAACAGAGCATTTCGGTGAAACTAACCATTTTCTATTGTTGATTATTGAAGAACAGAATAAGGTAGAAACAAACTTTTCATTTTATAATCGCATAATTGTAATTTCATCTGAGAGTAATTGTAAGATCAGGAGCCAGTGTTTTCCAACCTGTGGAGCCAAGGCACTTATTTTGCATAAAAAAAAACTCACGGTACACCAGCAAACAAAAATACAAAGTTTTCATACTGAAATAATAAACTTTACAGAGTTAAGTCACAAATGTACTTAGTGTGAAATCTGGCCTTGTATAGTATATATATATATATATATATATATATATATATATATATATATACATATATATATATATATATATATATATATATAGCAGTGAAACTACTCTGTTGTGCAAATCCTGCTCCCTCTCCTTGCACGCAGGGGAGTGTTACAAAAAGAAAAACTGTATTCATTTGTAAATAGTTTGCGAAATTGTTTTGTCAAATTGTTACACTGTTGAATGGAAATAAACGTATTTTGCAACCTAAAAACACTTTTTCATTGTTGGTGGTAAGTGTTTTACAGAAGTAAAGCACTGTTTAGGTGTTTGTGGCATCATTCAAGGACAAAAAGAAGTGTACAATTCACTAGAGTGCATGAAATAACATCGTTTCCCAAAAAGCTTTTGTTTCAAAACAGAGCATTTCGGTGAAACTAACCATTTTCTATTGTTGATTACTGAAGAACGGAATAAGGTAGAAACAAACTTTTTTTCTGATGAAAGATGAGAGTTCAATCTTTCATTTGGTAGTATGTGTGTTTCCATAGTCCAAACACAACATTTTCTGTGGACCTTGAAAGATCAGTCAAAATGCTTAAATCGGCTGGCACTGGCGATATCCCGTTTCTGAAAACGTCTGGCAGTGAAAGAGTTAACATGGTGTGGGAAACACTGAAAATTATTCACACGCGACTTGTTTTTTAAGGGAAGTGTCAAATAATTCGTCAACAACCTGTCATCTGTGTCAGTTATCTGGGCTTTTTCTAAGCATTCCTGTGAGTTATATATATATACTGTATATATGTGTGTGTATATATATATATATATATATATATATATATATATATATATATATATATATACATATACACATACACATACACTTTTGCGTTTTGCCTTCGCCCTTCGGTGTGTTTTATGCCACGGACGGTGACGGGCCTGAGCAGTACATAATTGTACACTTATTCGTAACGCGACCAACGTTTATCATCATCCCACATCTTATATGAGCTTTGAATAATTGCAAATAAAAAAACGCAGATACGTATATTATGCTTCTCTGTCCGTTACATTGCTTAAATAAGGGTGATTTCTCCCATTAAGGTTATTGTTGTACATCACATTTATGCAATAACGCGCTATTATTTTCTGCCAGCCAACCAACCGCGCATAAACCAAAATATGTCAACAAAGGATCCTCCTATACCAGGGTTGGGAACCCTGGTCCTCAAGAGCCACTGTCCTGCCTGTCTTCCATGTCTCCCTCCACCAACACAGCTAATTTGATGAACAGGATCGTTATCGGGCTTCTACAGAGCTTGCTGATGAGCTGATAATATGAGTCAGCTGTGATGGAGGAAAGCGACATGAAAAACGGACGGGACAGCGGCTATCGAGAACCAGGGTTCCCTACCCGTCCTATTCCATAAGTAAAGTAAGCATCCGCTCGAGACTAACCTTCCCCTTCATCACATTCCATGTCGAGTAATATATAATCCTTGGTTATGGTTTCTTCTATCCTTGAATCATATCCGGATGAATCCACCAGCAGACTCCGAGCTGTGCCAAAAGTTACAATGCTGTTGTCAGCCATGTCCAGAGGCTGTGGGGACACCAAATTGTTAAAAAAAAACAAAAACAAATAAATCAAACCAAAAAAAAGCATTTTAGCCAGACTGAGACAGAATTAAAATGACGGGCACGACAAGAAAAAAACTGATTGGTGGAGGTGAAAACCTTGACAAGACTTGCTTTACAACAGTCTAACAAAACAAACTTTGTTAAACGAGAAACCTATTAGAATAAATAAAAACAGCCATGCAATTCCCGTTGAGGTTTTTCTTGTTGTTTCTATTATAACTGCCGCACAAATACAATTCATTCTCTTGTCGAACCATTACAGTAAACCCTTAGCTCCATTGACACATTTGTATTAAACTTCTCAAGACTTCGTCAAACAAACAGTCATTACCCGTAATCAGGATTAAAAGAGAATGAAGTAGCTAATACAGATTATAACAGAAATTCTATTACCAACAAACATTTTCATGTTAGTACGATAGATAAACTACCCTGCTATTGCTTCATGACGTACACAGCGGTTCCCGACACAATTAAAATACTTATAAAACTGACCAAACTTACCGTTTATTTTAAGGGCAGGGAACCCGGCCCGAAGTGAAGATTTTGTTCCAACAACAACGCAAAACTGACTGGCTAATTCGGGTAAATAAACGCTCGAGCTAATTTATCGGTTTAGCTAAGAGTGCAACAAAGCAATCCAGATTTATCTCCTTTTGCTCAAGTAACATCTCTCCTTTAAAAGTTGAGTCCGCTGTCAACCCTCTTAAAACATTGTAATACTTCTAGTCGACGTGTGGTTCTATAGTTTATTGGCCGCTTCGAGCTACTGTATGTGTAAGAGACAATCCATATGGTTTCAGTTCAAACAGCACTAAAAACATTAGCGCCAGGCGCCAATTGGACAAGGGCGACTAAAAATCCCGGAAAGGCTTTTGATTGGTTAGTTATTCAACTTTCGACGCGCAAAATGTGAGCGGGGTGTCGGTTACCAGTACAAGAGCATGACTGGAGGCAGAGTCAGCAGTGTCGTCACTAGTCGGCCATTTTAGGTCAGCGGACTTTTTTTGTAATCAACTTTATTGAACCATAGAATAAGTACAGAACACTATACCCGAAAAAAACTAAATGAAACATGATATATTGGTATACTAGTGTACAGCATAAAGAATAAATCAACACCACAAAAAAACACACACACACACACAATAATGCCAGGGGTTTCATTACCTTCCAAATATATTTGTATTTTATTAAAAAAAAATTTTTACAAATTTTGGCTTTTCAGAGCCTTTCTGTTATGAGAGTCATTTATAAGTCTAATATAGGTGATCGTATCAATGTGGAAGTGTGTAAAGTTGGGATTTTTATCTCCATACCTGCATTTAGTCATATTTTTTGCCATAAGTATTAACAAATTAATAATAAAAAAGAATATATAACTGGATAGCCGATAGCCCATACACGCCCGTCCATGCAAGCCGTTGGAGCAACACGGCGGCCATCTTGCTCCTCCCACCTCATGAGCAGACTACTATACGGTATATACAGATCAGACATATACAGCTCGTAGGCAGTTAGTATGGCATGGGGCGGGAGTGGGAGGGATAGGAATTATTTGTGTTTTGATTGTTGGTTGTGTGTTTTTGTAGCCGGTTTTGTTGTGCCCTATAAGAATTATTTAATAACCAAGTTAAGTAGCAATTCTACTGAATTTCTCACATTTCCCAAGTAGGCAAATTTTAAATAGTTTATTGAAATTGTCGAGGCCTCCAGAAGCTCCATAAAGTTAAACAAGTTATGAATAGATTAAAAGATATGGAAGCCCAAATTTTATTTTTACAAGAAACTCATCTTCTGGATGTGAGTAACCTAGCCGTGAGGAGGAAGTGGAAAGGAACTGTAGTTACAGCACCATTCACATCCCAATCTAGAAGTGATGACAATGATTCATGAATCAGTTCCACTCATGATACATAATATTATTAGGATGAAAAAGGAAGATACCTCATTCTTTGAGTTTCTCTCCTACCGGAACACCTGGTTTTAGTGTGTAAACGTTTACGGGCCTAATGCAGATCATAGTAGATTCTATAATGATCTTTTTCTAACATTGTCCTCACAAAATGGTTTACATTTAATAGGGGGAGATCTAAACTGTGCCTTGAACCCAGTTATAGACAGATCTACTGGTGTAGATCAAACACATAATAACTGTAGAACGACAATCCATAGATTTATGAAAAACCTGAAATTGTTAGCTGTATGGCAAGAAAGAAAACCTGACACTAAGACTTATTCTTACTATATAAATACATTTTGTAGCTATGCTAGGATTGACTTATTTTTAATTTCTATAGAATTACGACACAAAATTTCTGATTGCTCTTATAATATAGTGATCTCAGCTCCATGTTACCTGACTTACACTGATAATAAATTGAGAAGAGATACCTCAAGATGGAAATTTTAACACAAGTGGTTACATGATGCGGATTTAATTGGTTATTTGAATGAATAAATAGATATATCTTTTTCAAATTAATACAACTCAAACATCAGTGAGTATTAAATGGGAAGCATTTAAGGCCTTTCTTAGAGGACATATCATAAGCTATACAGGGTCTAAAAGCAAAAAGACTTATTTAGTTAGACAACATTTAGAATCTAACATTAAGGAACTTCAAACTAAAGTGAATAGAAATAGTAAATCACAACTGGAAAGTGAATTATTGTATTGGAGAGCTGAATATGAGAAATGTTTTGCCGATAGAACAGCGTCAAAGTTTCCTTAGACTTAAACAATAGTTTTACGAGCAAGGTGAGAAGGCAGGTAAAATATTGGCATGGCGAATAAAGAAATACAGAGTACAGACTGCCAATTACAGAAATAGATCTAGATGGACACATGGTTTCGGATCCAGAAAAAAATTATTTGGCTTTTAAGCAAAATTATACGAAGTTGTACGAAACACAATCCATTATACAGGAAAATCATATACAAGTTTTTTTAAATTAATTTAGAGATTTCTACAATTTCAGATGAAAATAAATTTAGTCTGGATGCAGAGTTCACCAAAAAAGAGAAAATGTGATAGATAGTATGACATCTGGAAAAGGGGCGGAGCCTGATGGTCTTCCAGTTTAATTATATAAGAAATACAAAGATAAATTATCAGTCCCCTTACTCGAAATGTTTAATGAAGCCTTTACAACTGGCAAACTTCCTCCATCGCTAAATATAGCTATGATTACTCTCTTACCTAAACCTGGCAAACCATTAAACAAATGTGAAAAATTTAGACCAATTAGTTTGTTGAATTCGGATCTGAAGATAATTTCTCAAATGCTAGTGTTAACATTGTTAACATTTTTAATTCTTTATTTTATATTTTAACTATTTTGAATTTAGTTATAGATGTGTAGAGCAGGTGAAATAATGTTAAACTCAGTATAACTTGACCTTAACCTATCTGGTACCTTGTTTTGTCTAAAATGTCTTCTCAGTGTCCTGCGTGAGAACATATTCTGTTCGTGAGAGAGAAAGCACACACACAGTTCCCACAACTATACTACATTAGGAGCTGTCAAGTTCAATTTGTTTGTGAGATTTTGTTTTGGGAAAAAGTACGAACTGGTACACTGAAGAATATGTTGTGTCTAAAAGATGAACACAGGTGCGAACTGTGTACTGAGATTCTGTTTTCTTCTCTGTTTTTCTTCTGTTATGTAACATTGTGAGAACCAATCTGTTTTTCTTATTCATGGGAGGAGAAAAAGGTGTTTTGCTTTCAAACTCGGATTGTATAAAGAGCTCTCTCTTGCAAGGGAGGGGGCACGCACTCTTGGATTGGCACACTCGTTACGTGATATTCAATTTGTGTGACCGGAGATCTCTGTAATAAATCATCCTTCGAAGGAGCCTTTGTCGCAAAGAAGTCTCATCTCCAATTTTTGGAACACGCAAAAGATGACAAATTATATCATCATTTAACTCTTTTACTGCCAAAGACGTTAAATGACGTTCTGCAAAAACCTACGGAGGAGCGCCAAAGACGTTAAAAGACGTCCTCCCATTTTTTTATATATTTTTTTTGAAACGGGTGCTGGGAAGGCTTGCGGAGCTCTCCTGAAAGTTTTAAGCAGGTTTTTTGAGCCTAATGACTATTTTTGGCCCCTAGAGGGCAGCGATGACTCTCTTTTGACAAGATCGGGTGGGCGTCAGTAGAGGCGGAGCTAGAGCGTTGAGCAGGAGATCAGAATGGAAAACAAAGGAAAAATGGCGGCCGGTCGCGAGGAGCTAACGCCAGAGCCGTTTTTTTCAAAGACCAAAAGCATCGCTAAAAAAGCACATTGTTGATGACGATGATCATTATCGATGATGAAGATGATGGTGACTCCGTGGTTGGAAAGCATTGACGCGGCAGTAGAAGACGTTAGATGGAGCTAGATGGAGGAGGGAACGGGCAATGGCGAGCGTTTGCAAGCATCTCTACACTTACAAGACGAAAGGCATCGACCAACGCTAAAATAGTACATTGATGACGACGGTGATCATCCTCGATGATGATGAAGGTGAATCCGAGCTTGACGGCGAAATTGGAACCGCTGACGCGGCGGCTATGACGGTGTCGTAACGCGGAGCGCAACCAAGCACGCACAGGCGGACGTTCGATCGGACGACGGAGAGTGCCCCGAGTCCAATGCATATTCATCGGAGGAAGTGTGTACAGTCTGCTACTTGCTTTTTATTCCCCGGAAAAAAAGGCCGTCAAGAAAGTGTAACGTTTGCACGCAAAACGGACCAATGTGAAAGTGAAAGTAAACTGTTGTGCGCGTCCTGGCGTCTCCTTGCACGCAGGAGAGCGTTACAAAAGGAAAAACTGTATTTGAAACATCCACATAATTGTAAGTAGTACCACAGTTGCACACATTTGTAAATAGTTTGCGAAATTGTTTTGTCAAATTGTTACACTGTTGAATGGAAATAAACGTATTTTGCAATCAAAAAACACTTTTTCATTGTTGGTGAAAGCGTTTTACAGAAGTAAAGCACTATTTAGGTGTTTGTGGCATCATTCATGGACAAAAAGAAGTGTACAATTCACTAGAGTGCATGAAATAACATCGTTTCACAAAAAGCTCTTTTTCAAACTTTTTTTTTCTGATGAAAGCTGAGAGTCCAATCTTTCATTTGGTAGTATGTGTGTTTCCATAGTCCAAACACAACATTTTCTGTGGACCTTGAAAGATCACTCAAAATGCTTAAATCGGCTGGCACTGGCGACAACCCGTTTTTGAAAACGTCTGGCAGTCAAAGAGTTAACAGATGGTGACCCCGACGTGATAAGGACGTTTTGCGAGCTGGGCGTTCATGGACGGATAGAATTCCAGGCCACATTAATTACGGTAAGTGGACATTTTATCCACGTTTTAGGAATTCTGTCTGTTTGGGAGCGCTGCAGCTGGTATTCGTCTTGCAAAATTACATTGAAAATGGGATCTATGTGAGAATGGTAGTGGTGAATTTTTAAGTCGTTTGGTTGGACGCGAAGTCTCTGATTTCGGATTTTACCACGGTGTTTGAACTGTACACGTACGTTGTGACGAAAGCATTGTTTACGGAAATGCCGTCACGTTGGTTTATACGCAGCTGAATAGTAAAACCGTTTGTTCACGCGAACGAGGGTACTTGGATAATTTGTTCTTAAAATCCTTGTACGCAGCTGCCAATGTAAGTGCGCAGCTGCTAGATGAAAACAGTTTGTTTACACAAACTAATGTTCTGGGATAAATTTCGGAGAGACTACTGATTGACACAGCGGATAGTACTGCCCTGTTGAGACATCGTAAAGATCCTTGAACATTTATTCAGCGTTGTAAAACAGAGTGACACAAGCGGATTTAGTACGCCGCTGTTAGTGCAATCGAGAGGTCCTTGAATAATTTGGTATTAAAGATTCTTGGACAAGTTTGTTCAGCTGAAAGACAACTGATTTACGCATGCGCAGATGAGGGTATATTACCAGAGTTTGGTACGTAACGTTACGATGGTTTTTGCACAATTGAATCAAATAATTGTGACAAACAGGCTGAAGTGGGCGTTTTATTAAAATTACGGAAAACACATGGCAGTCTCGTTCTGAAGGAATCTTAGAGAGTGTAAGTCCTTGCATTTCTGAGGCAATTGTTAACTATTTATAAAGTTGGAAACAACGTTTCGTTGCGAAGGAGTTGATAGACTGCTTCGTGATTGACTTAAAGCAGTATTTATTATTTTAAGAGGACAGAGATGATGATATTTGTTTTTGTGTGTATTCCATGTTTGTCTAGTACAATTGTCTGACGTCATTTATTATTTTTATGGGGGCGCGATGAGCTATTTTGTCGACTAATGATATTGTATTATAAGTGAGACGTCACTGCATTTATAACTATTTATATAACTTTAATATAATAATAACTAGATAGGTTAATGTTTAATATAAATTACGGGGGCGCTTTTTGTCTGAAAAACCGAATGGGTTGACCTGATAGTACTTCCGCTAGACGTCTTGAGAAACTTCCGGGTTAAGGAATCAGCCGTCAAATAATGACGTGAAATGTATTTAATATTGAACTATTGGATTTAAATTTATTGTGGAAAAGGTTAGTTTACTCCAATAAGATTTGGGGTTAGTTTGATGTCTTTAAAGGCGGCAGTTTAACTGTATATGTACGTAAACGCCGATCGCTGGTTAAAAAAAGTGTTAGAGATATATGTATTTTTTTTATATAGAGGAAAAACCCGGACGTAACTGTAAGAAAAGTGTATTCAATTATGATTAATGCTGAAATGTTGACTTTGGGTGGTACTGTAAAGAAAGCTCGGATGGTTTTGATGTGTCTAAGTAAATAGCTTTCTATTTTTCTCGCTTTGCAAATAAAAACAGCTGTAGACGACGAATTTACGTAATAAAATAAATAAAACCGTTTGGTAAAAGCTGAACGGGATAAATTGATTGGGACGGTAATATTACTAATAAAAATCTCTAACGCGACTCTGTTTTACAGGCCGCGGGCGTCAGTGCCTATGTTAAATAATTAGACGACATTACATAAATTGTTGCCGTAACTGATTCTCTAAGGCCCTCAATAGCATCTCCTAAAGACTGATGTTGACATACTTGATTATCTGGCATCACAGCGCACTTGCGTCATAACATTTACTCTGTTTATACAAATCGAACGAATAACAGCACATCACATTGACTAGTACAGTGAATCACTTTGAAGACGCTTCCATGTGTACCTCACGTTTATTACACATACACAACTGCAAGACTGAATGTATTGCTGTGATATTGGAATATAAATTAATTAGGTGAATCACTTTGAAGATTATAGTTGCTATGACTCTAGCTGACCGCCAGATGTCACTCTTTTTCCAAATTAAATAGCCGAAAGCCTCAAAAGTTTTGGAAAGAGGGAATATAATTTTTCTATAAAAGAGATAGGGTTAATTGTGTGATTGTTGCGCTTGTATGTGCTTTAATTAGGTCTGCTTTTACAGATGCTAGAGGCAGGTGACATCCGTATTTTTATTTTTATAATAAGGTCTGCTTTTAGAAATATATGGTAGTTTTTTTTTTGTGGTTGTTTTTTTACATTAAATATTTTTTTTTATAGCTAATTGTCTTTCCTCGAACGCGAGAACATTATTTAACCTTTATTTTCTCTCTTGAGTTCCATTTCAGAATTTGAAGTCGGCCATTTTGCGTGCGAGTCCCTGAGACTGGACAGGACATTACATGAGGGCATCATCTGGGAGTTGTCACATTTTTGACATAATTTGAGGTGATATGTAATTAAAAATAATCTCTGACTTGATGTTTGACCAAAAGCTGGCAAGGGGGGCTGCGGCCTTCATTGGCCGTGCTCTTGTGGAATATTCATTGAAAACTGGACACTTGCCAATTGACTCTGTATTATATTTGTAAATTTTTAGAGCAAAGCTGTCCTATCTCATCTTAAGTATTATTTACGAAGGTATGCAAAACATATTAAATTAAATACTGTAAAACATAACAAAACTGAATTATAATTAGTAAATATTTAATTGCAAACTTTTAGAATTTTATTATTTTTTATTTATTTATTTATTTTTAAATAAAGGAGGATTTTGTTCTTCCGACTTTTTACTGATATGTCATCACCTAATAATGTTGGGGCAGATTTTATTATGTTTCAGTCAGGTGCCTTTCATTAATCAAGATCATTGTCTCAACTGAGGTCAACTGCCTACTGGACAAATGGCTAAATGAATGCAGACAGGACACACGTGGCATCTGGAGCAGAGGCTGCAGACAACATGGGCGCGGCTACTACCACCAACAGAGGGGGCGTGGTTTAAGTACGGGCATCATCACAACAATATCTGCCCTTTTCCCCTAATCAGCACTGCCTGGCGCCGCCTGATGAACAACAGCAGTCCCGGCCGCCACCTGATGAACAGCAACGGTTCCTCGCGCCACCTGGTGGACAGTTTCCGCAATGACTGTACCCTGACATGCAAAAGTTTTAAATACAAGCAAACTCCTCCAATACACAGTGCTCCGCACAGACTTCCTTGCATGCATTCCTACGCCCCGAACTGTCCTGAGAATCCTATGGGAAAGGATCTGCTCATAAAAACTGCTCCACTGCGCTGGTGACTCCGCCCCCACCAAGAATGTTTCCTTGAGTTAGTGATCTCAGACCATATGATGCGGTATCTGACTGTGTACACTGCACTCTATTTTTTGACACGTATAGGTGATAACATATACAGTAAAACATTCCGTACACAGAAGCAACTGATTGGCAACGCTCTATACACACAGATTTATTATATTCTAAAACTCTTGATGCCTATTTTGATTTAATCTGATTTGTTTGTCTCTATGTCTGTTTTAGAACAATCTGCTTTTGGACCGACATCAACAAGGGGGACTAGCAAGCTTGATGGTGACATGTTAAAACTACAAAACTAAACTAAACTGCGGCACTGTGGTCTATTGACCCAACTGATGTGGGCCTGTCTAAAGTGGCTCTAATAACTTTTTAAAATGAATACCCCACTCCGTTTGGGTGCCGCAATATTAATGATAAATGGAGGGCGACTTCATATCTCAATAATAATTGATAGTTGGCTGAAAACGGGGGTTCTTTGTAAATTTATGGGCTTAAGCTACAATATTTCTATTTTTTTATAGTAGAAAAGATAATACTGGTAAATGTCGTGTGGTTTCGGAAATTGAAAACAGCTTATGTGAATAAGGATAGGATAAAATTTATTTCAATCTTAATTATTATATTTTCCGTTATTTGACGCTTATTGAATTTGGTCTTGTAATATTTTCCCAAATTCTCTTTTGAAATTTAAACAACTGAGTTGGGACGAATTGGCGAATTTACTGGTTAAATTTAAAAAATGTCCCCTCTTTTTAAAGCAACAATTTATTTACTGCTGCAGTTCTATTTTCTACTGGCACCGCAACACTCTATCCCCATAATACCACTCTTTAAAGGGCCAGGCTTAGCCTGTAACACTACCCCGACTCCGGATGACTGTTAACCTTTTAACATCACTCCAGCATGTCAAATAAACAAATTCTTAATGGATGTTAGCACACATAGGTATTAAACATTATATCCCTATTCAGTAACCACTACTCACTTATCTCTGAAGGCACTAGGTATTAGCACAATTTGGAACACAGCTGTTATCCAGTGGGGTCCGGTAGTGGTAGGCCTTGAGTTTATCGTGGTGGACAACCTTGACCTTTGGCCTTGGCCCCCTCTGGATCTGGGACACCAAGTTGTCAAGCAGGCCTATAACAAAGTAAGTCCCTTGATTGAGTGCCTTTAACAAAATACCACACAGCATCACCAACTTTATACTGGACCTGGCAAATATTTTTGTCATATTGTTTCTTTTTGTCATACTGTTTCTTTGCCCTCTCAGAGGGCTTTCCTAGGGCCTCTCGCGCTAGTCGGTGCGAGAGCTCAAGTTGTTCTTGTAGTTGTGCAACATATTCGGGTGGTGAACTGGCACTAGTGTCATCAGGGGGGAGGCCAGCCACTAAGTCCATGGGCTCAGTGACTTCTCGACCAAATAGCATCATGTTAGGGGTCAGTCCAGTAGAATTATGTCGGCTGGCTCTGTAAACCAAGACTACATGGGGAAGCATCAAATCCCAGTCCCAGTGGCACCTCTAGGCGGTTGCCACCAGTGTTTTTTGTATTGTGGCGTAGAAGCGCTCCACTTGCCCGTCTGTGGGTAAAAAGGGGTAGTGTGATTCTTTTCAATCCCTAGTAACTGGCACAAGCTCTGGAAAACAGCTGATTAAAAATTGGTTCTATGTGGAGCCCCATATCTACATACCCATTTGGAGAAAGTCTTTTCAGCCACTGTCACCGCCCTCTCGTTGGGGACGGGATGGGCTTCCACCCACTTGCTAAAATAGTCTTGGACAACCACAATGTATCAGTTGTCTCTGTCAGTTTAATCTAAAGGTCCCATGAGGTCAACTGCGATCCTCTCCATGGGGTCTCCAATCCTCACAGTGCCCAGGGCAGCCTGTGGCGTCTTCTTTGGCCGGGCCTTAGCGGCACAACTGGTGCATGAGCGGCACCACACGGTCACGTCGTCCCTCAGATTGTACCAATAGTATCTTGTCTTGACACGTACAAGTGTTCTTCCCCCCAAAAATGACCCTCGACTAGCCCATCATGCATCTGTTCCATTAGAGCTTCACGTAATGTGCGGGGCAGGAGGATCTGTGGGTAGTAAGTTTTACTCTCCGGGCAGAAAAATTTCCTAAGTAACATCCATCCATCCATTTGTCCTCACGAGGGTCGCTGAAGCCTATCCCAGCTGGCTTCAGGCAGTATGCGGGGTACACCCTGAACTGGTTGCCAGCCAATCCAGGGCACACAGAGACAAACAACCATCCACACTCACAATCACACCTATGGACAATTTGGAGTGTTCAATTAACCTGACATGCTTTGGAATGTGGGAGGAAACCTTAGGAAATTCCTAAGTAACACTCCCTCTTTAATGTACAATCTTTCCCACTGTGACCAGTATGCCTTTGTGGCAGGGCTAAGGGCAGCAATGGAGGACCACGGTGGCCGGTTCCCTCCACTGGCTACCCAATGCTAAACCGGTGCAATGTCAGAGTCATTCTTTTGGGCCTTGCCAAGCTGCCCTAGAGTCCAACCCTGGTACAAGCTAGTCTGTTGTGGTTCACTTGCTCTGTGGACACTTGGACAGTGCTACTTCTCGTGCGGGCCACCCCCACTACCCCCACTAGAGGCTGCCCTGTGGTGAATGTGAAAGACTCGGCTACTGGGTTGGCGTCAAACAGTTCACAATTGTAGTATTCTCAAACACCATGGCTGTTCTTGTGGTGGAGCCACGGGGCCCCAAACCTGGCCACATCATCTGCACTATGGCCCTGGCAGCATCCTTTGGGACTTCATGTCAGTGTGCAACATCATACGCTTCAGCTAGCGTGCAAGGTTTTTCCCCTAGAAGCTTTTGAATTATGTCGACATCTGCAGCATTGGTAAAAATCTCTACAGCAATAATGTCTTGCTCTAGTTCCGTGCGGTCACCATAAGCGATGGCAAACTTTTCATAGATGTCATCCCGAAGCATGTGCAGAGCTTCACCTCGCTTCCGGACTCGCCGCCTTAATTCAATTCCGATGACCTACACGAACAAGATTAGAGAAAATGTTGACAAAGAATGGGCTAAAAAAGGGTATAATTTCTGATTTGTATAATTTTCTAATGTCCCAAGTTTCAGAAAATTCCAATGATAAGTTGAGAGCCTGGAATTTAGACTTGACTTTAGTTCTGTCGGAGAGAGATTTGGCAAAGAGCATGTACTCTGGCGCACACCAGGTCTTTTAATACATGCCTACACCTCATTCAATTTAAATGGTTAATGAGGGTGTGTGTGACACTATTGGACCTACATAGATGTAATGTAAACATTCCGGATATTTGTCCAAAGTGTGTGGAACATAGGGGTACATTACTACATTGTATGTGGCAATGTCAGAAGATAGTATTGTTATGGAAGGAGGTTAAAAATGTGATGGAAAAGATTATCCTTAAATCTGTACCGATGGACCCCAAGTTGTTTGGCCTCTACCCTGAGAGACATACATTTTCTTGTAATGAAAGTACGCTTTTGGACTTATGTGTGCTCAATGCCAAACGATGCATATCCCTTTCTTGGAAGAAATGTTACAGACCAACGTTGGAACAATGGAAATGCCAAATGTTAGCAACTCTTCCATTAGAAAGAATTACATATGTTTCGAAGGGCAAAAAGGACACATTTGAAGCGATCTGGAAGTATTTTATTAAATTCATAAACAAATGATGATGTAAGTAGATTTGATTTATTATTATTGGATTTAAATTGAATAGGAATACTTAGGGCACTAGTTAGTGTTATGGGTACTTATTTTGTTTTTGTTTATTGTGTAAACATTGTATGATATCCTGGCTTGTATTTGTATTTTGGGGGGAAAAGAAAAGAATAAAAACAGTTATGGGGGTGGGGGTGGGGGGGAGTAAGTTTGGACTTCACCTCTACCTGTTCGCTCTGCTTCAACACATTTGGGTCCTCCAATCACACCCGAGACATAACATGGACAAGGCCTAAATCATAGACCATTAGCATTGGCGTGCATTTTGCATGCATGCCATCCATGTTTAGTGCACTGGTGGTCAATGACCTTGAATCAAACACAAGAGAGATTAATAGTAGAGTGAGACTGTACAGCATATGAAAATTCAGATTTCCATTCAACAGCGCAGTTTTAGTCTACTTGTTTGTTTTTTTTAATTGTTTTTATTTTGCCATAAAAAAGGACAGAAGAAGAAAAGAAAATACAAAATAATGAACAAAATATAAATCTAACTTTCCAACGACATCTATCAAATACTTCCCAGCTCAAATGAAAATCTGAAATATAAAGAAAATGCCTACTTTATATAAACTTTTGTACATTCCTATTTGAACAAATGTTCTCTTTTTTCCATTAAAAAGAAAACAAAACTAAACTAAAAAACAAAAAATAAGACAAGAATCTGACCAACAGTCTTTATCAAAGACTATCTAGCCAAGAGAAATGCAATTCATCACAACACAAAAAAAACGTTACAATCATAACCAATAAACCCTAAAAAAACAAACCAATAAAAACTAAACAATCTGACAGACAACCTAAACCAAGGTCTATGTAAATAAAACAAATATAATTCCATCACAACACACACAAAAACAGACATGACCAAATAACTCAAAACATACGGTACTTGTTAGAAACATACACATTCACATAACCTACAAATATATACACATACACATATCTTGCTCCACATTCAGTTTTAGTCTACTTACAATAATAGTTCACAATACTTGAGCTCTAATCATCTAAGTCACAGGTGTCAAAGTCCTCAAGGACTGGAGTCCTGCATGTTTTCGAGGTTTCCCTACTCCAACACACCTGATTAGGATTATTATCAGGCTGCTGCAGAGCTTGCTGATGAGCTGATCATTTGAATTGGCTGTGTTGGAAGAGGAAAACTTCTAAAACATGCAGGACTCCAGCCCTCGAAGACCAGACTTTGACTCCTGTGATCGAAGTAGTGATCGGCCTTTCTAATTCAACACATGGATATTTAGTGGCTAAAATGTCATCACTTAGCCTAGTGATATCTTTTTGTATTCATCATCATGATATAAACATTGTGACATAATTTGAAATGTGTCTACTGTACTTCATAAAACAACAAGACTTGTGGCATAATTATTCAACCATTTGTCACAGACACTTTCCAACACAAAAGTTGTTTCTTTTGACTGAACAATAATTTTGATAAACACAGACAAAAAAAAAAAGTCTACAGCGACTACAGACAGTCATGCATAAATTAAATAACAATAATAACACATTGGCTGACTGGTTAGCATGTCCACCTCCCAGTGCAAAAGACATGACATCGAATCCGGGCTTTGGCCTTCCTAGTGGAGTTTGCATGTTCTCCCCGTGCCTGTGTGGGTTTTCTTCAGGTTCTCCGGTTTCCTCCCAAATTCTAAAGACATGCACAGCAGGTTAATTGAACACTCTAAATTGTCCCTAGGTGTGATTGTGAGTGTGAATGGTTGTTCGTCTCTGTGTGCCCTGGATTGGCTGGCAACCGTTTCAGGGTGTACCCTGCCTAATGGCCGAAGCCAGCTGGGATAGGCTCCAGCACCCCGCGACCCTTGTGAAGAATAAGCGGTAAAGAAAATGGATGGATGGACCCAAGTAAACTGGTGACCACCCAAGTAGATTTCAAGAAAATTTAATTAAAACCAAAATAGAAATAGAAAAAATCGATTCGGCAATATATGGCAATATTACAGCACGCAATTCTCGAATCGATTCAATATGCAGCCGAATCGATTTTTAAACATACATTTTTTATGGAAATATTCAACAAAACGTCTTACTTAGGGTTAGGATTCACACATTAAGCATGGAAGAATGTTATATTAATGAAACATGAAACAGACTGCAACCTGTTTGTTAAATGCAGTGGCTCAGTTATAAGCCTGAATTTTCAGATAAATAAATACATTTTCATACAAATCTTACAGTGTACATGTACAATTTTACTGATTTGTATTTTGAAAATGTGCGTAAAAAAATCGCAATAATCAATTTATAGATTCGTATCGGGATTAATCGGTATCGAATCGTGACCTATGAATCGTGATACGAATCGAATCGCCAGGTATTAAGCAATTCACACCCCTAATATATAAAAAACTTGTCGCGACTAGATATACCGCAGTAACATTAGTTCCCTGTTACTCACTTGAGGATCATGAGGTTAGAGGAGACACAAGTAGCAGGGATGGGAACATTAAACCCCCGTAGTCCACGCACCTGAGTCCACCCACCCAAGTTGATTTAAAATCTTTGGGAAACACTGAGACTAGATTGGACTAAAACACTCATTAATAAACAATAACTGGGACTAAATTATTACGCATTTTCGTCGACTAATGAAGATGAGACGAAAATGTGCTTCACTTATTAAAAATTGTACTAAAATCGATGGACATTTCAATTCATGAACAAATACGAGACGAAAATTTTATGATTTTGTAAAATCTTGTCTCTGCCTATCTGTCTCTGTAACACTACATTGTAGCTTGGAACCATAGTAGCCTCTTGTTTATATACTGTAATTGTGTGTCAAGTTGTTTTTCATCAAGTTTTAGATCAGAAATGTTCAACATTGTAAAAAGATTGTCCTGATTAAAATTAGACTAAAATGTTGAGTTTTTAGTGACTAAAACTAGACGAATAAAATTATGTTTTCTTGTACTAAAATAAAGATTAAATGCTAGATTTCTAGTTGACTAAAAATGGACTACAGTAAATAAAAACGGGAAGAGGTTGACTAACTATGTTAAAAAATAACAAGCGTGATTAAAACTGAACTAAAACTGAGACGAAATTTAAAAATGGCTGACAAAATTAACACTAATTCCACCCTAGATTGATGATCTTGCTCGAGAATGATGTTTTAAGAATAGTCAGACTCAGACAAGACCAACAACTAATTAATTATTTAAGAGGTCAGAAAGTAGCCCTGAATACTAGACACATTTTCCAGAGAAGTTACTATGAGTTATGTTTAAGTTTTTATTTAGATTTTTGGGGGAATAATACGGTTAATAAAAAATAATATAAGGCTGTGATATAGGATTGCACAGACCCACACTCCTTTTCTGAAGATGGCGGTATTGGACGAAAATTGTTTGCCAAACCCCCAACAACTTAAGAAGAAGAACAAAATATATCACCTTCCGGATTTTGCAACATTCGATTGGCTGTATTAAATTCGTCAACGGAAGTTTGTCATACAGTGCGGGAAAATATCGTCCTCTTCCTCATGTCATATCAGCTTACAGTCTGAGGCTAGATTTTTGGCTTATTTTATCCACTCCATACTTTAAAAACAAATTAAGTCGTTGACTTCAAACTGAAGACGGAGTTTTCACTACGTCGTCACGGACAAGCGAAATTGGGTGCGTATAAAACTCAAAAAATAGGCTAATGCTTATACATAGTTCGCAACGGGCAAGAGTGCTTTGTGGCCGTTTCTGTTATCGAAGTGGATATTTTCCCGTGTCCGGTCTGTTGTGTTGTTTGGGAAGTAATAATGAGACATGGTTGAATATGACGAACTTTACACTGTAGTGCGTATCACTCCGCCCAAGGCAGTAAGCTAGTTCCGAGTTACATATTACAACACCGGCAGAACAGCATACCTGTCGGAGTAGCATACCCCACACTTCTGTGCTTGCGCAGTAGGAAATTATACTGTATAACGGTTTAAGCAGAATAATTGGTACGACACACTTTAGGTGTGGAGCTGACACGTGCACAGGTCCCTTCGGCAGAGTTGGTTCTTGCTAGATTTGCGACTGCGGTCAGGACAGCCTCCACTTGAAAAGACGAAATCAGCCGCCCCAACAATTGTTAATAAGTTTAAAAAAATATTATTATTATTATTAATATAATTTTTTTGGTGCGCGCTCTTTTTTTTATGCTTTATTTAACAAATTGAAATCACAAGCCAAACATAGCAAACATCAAGCAAACAAACATCACAGTACACAATAATCTCACAATAACAATAAAATAAAAAAATTAAGTAAAATAAAAAATATGCCAGGTGTCTTAAACTAAGAAATATTAAAAACACCAAAATGAGAACACAAATTTAAGGCCTTGATAGCCTTCTTATTTTTGGAAGTAGAGATGGATCGTAAATATATATCTATCTCTTTCAATAACAGGGAAAAAAATAGGTTTTGACTTCACACATTTACATTTATGAATGTAAAACTTAGCAAGATAAATTAAAAGATTAATCAAATAATATTATTTTTCAAATGAATTGTCATAGTTCAAAAATCCAAGCAAAACATTCGGTAAGAAAAGCTCAAAATTACAAAAGATATTGTCCAAAATAAATTTGCAAATGTCTTGCCATAGCTTGCGAGCATAAGAACATTTCCAAAACAGATGCACAAGAGTCTCTGATTGGGAGCCGCAGAAGGAGCAGTTCAGATTTATATCATAACCAAATTTAACAAAAAAGGATTTCACAGGAAAACAACGATGAATAATATTGAAAGACAATTCCTTTACCTTGTTCACTAAAAATAATTTTTGAGGCATGGTACCAAATTTTTCCCCAAAATAAATTCTTTACACGACAGTTCCAGTATGATATTGCAGGTGACACAGACACAATATCAGCTTGGAAAAGAGCACGGATTTTGCGATTGTTTTTATGACAGGAAGGATTGAAACATAATCTACCAATTGCTGATTCAGCGATATCAGCAATAGGAGTGTAAGCTACAACACCAGCATTAATACACCAGAAGAAATAGCATAAAAAACTACAGCAAATTGTTAGGCGTCACAGGCATCAGAAAGTGTAGAAGAAATTCCTCATAAGTAAATAACACTCCTCTGCTGTTAAATAATTGATTCACCCAGATGATTTTATGATCAAACCAAGTCTTTAAAAAAAATTATTTGTTCTTGTAACAAATGTCTTGGTTATTCCAAATAGAGTAGCGGTGTGGTGAAAAGTTATGCTTGTAGATGAGTGACCAAGCAAGCAATGACTGCTTATGGAAGTTAGATAAGCGAATGGGGATTCTTTCAATTTTATAATTACATGACAACAGAAATCTTAATCCACCAATTTTGGAAAAAACATAGTTCGAAATACAGTTCCAAATTGAGTCAGGATTATTCAGAAAATACCTAATCCAGTTAATTTTAAATGTATTATTTAAGGAGTCAAAATTTAAGAAGTTAAGTCCCCTTTCTCATATGTATTCATAACTACAGATTTTTTAATGTAATGTGTTTTATTCTTCCATAAAAAATTGAAAAGCATCTGGTCTATGTCTTTAATGGTCGTATTATCTACATACAATGAAAGGGCAGCATTAGTAAGTCTGGAAATACTTTCTGCTTTACTTATCAAGGTTCTCCCTCTTAAAGACAAATCTCGAAGAAGCCACATATTAAATCTATTTTTAGTTTTTTCAATAATCAGTGCAAAGTTCAGGGGACTAATGTTTTTTTTTCATTTTTAATGATAGCTATTCCTAAATATGTAACCGTGTCTTTGACAGGAATGTTCAAAATCGAGCCAACAGCAGAGTCTTTCACTGCCATAAGATCACATTTATTTACATTCAGGTATAGTCCAGAAGCCCTAGAGAACACATTGATGATATCCAGAGCAGACGCTCTCTGGTCAGAGTTTCTGAGAAAAAGAGTGGTATCATCGGCTAATTGACTAATAAATATTTCTCGCTCTGCAACTTTAATTCCTTTTAAAGTGTTTGACTTAATATGGTTAGCTAAAAGTTGCGCAACAATGAGGAAGAGGTAAGGAGAAATCGGACATCCTTGTCGGATTCCCCGTTTAATGTCAAAACGAGGAGTGGTACCAGTACTCAATTTAATAGAGCTGTTATTCTTAGCATATAGTGTGCGAATAGCTTTACGAAAAAAATAACCCAAACCAAATTTATTTAAAGATTTAAAAATAAACTTGTGTTCCACTGAATCAAACGCCTTGTAAAATTTTTAGAAATAGGATATAACTATTGTCATTAATCAATTCAGAATAATCTAAAATGTCTAATACCAGCCTAATATTATTAGCTTTATGCCTATTATTCATAAACCCGGACTGAGATTCATCTATGAAAGCATTTAAAACTAATTTAAGTCGTTTGGCAAGAGCAATTGCTAATATCTTATAATCATTATTCAAAAGACAAATCGGATGCCAATTATCAAGAAAAAGCACATGTTTTTTTGGTTTAGAAATAAGTGATAAAATAAGAAATAATTAGATCTTGGGTTAAAGTAGGAGGGAGCGATCTATTATTTATACTTTCTGTGAACACTTAACAAAAAGGGGGTCAACTGCTCTGCAAATATCTTATAGAATTCTGACACTATTCCATCGACCCCAGGAGATTTATTTATTTAAGACTTTTGATGGAATCCGTAATTTCTAGAAGAGTCAAAGGAGCAACAATTGTTAATACTGTGCACAGTAACATGCCGACATGCCGCTGCCTTGGCCACCTTCAAAATAAAAGCTAATCAACACCTGGTTTAGATTTAAAAAAATAAAAATAATTGCCTCCACTCGAAAAGACAAAGTCAAGCCAGCTGCCCCAACAATTGTTAATACGGTGCACGGTAACATGCCAACATTTCGCTGCGTTGGCCACCTTCAAAATAAAAGCTGCTCAACACCTGGTTTTGGTTTTTAAAAAAAAGAAGAAGAAGAAAAAATTCAAAGTGTTATTCCAGGACAGAACCTTTTCTAAGGGACACTACACTGCCCCAGGTATCCAACCAAAGTACTTTGGCCAAAATCTGATGTTGCATTTCAAAATAAAACTCCTTCGAAAATAGAAATTTTGACCGATATTGCTGATTTTAAAAAAAATCATAAAAAATTCAACATTTGTTATCCCAGGACCAAACCAGTTCTACAGGACACTATGCCAACCCAAGTATCCAACTAAAGTACTTTGGCCAAAATCTGATGTTGCATTTCAAAATAAAACTATTTTGAAAACTGGATTAGTCTCCTGAAGAACTGGTCTGGTCCTGGGATATAAAACTATTATTTTTTAATTATTTTTACAACTAAAACTAACTATAATTCTAGAAAAAATGTCCTCCGTTTTAGTCTTTGTTAATAAATTTAATGCATGAGCCTTTGGGGATGATTTTAAATGTAGATTTATTTTTATATTAACCGGAATAAGGATGTGTGAAAGTGTGTCACACAAAAGTGACATCATCTAGCAGCAGCCAATAAAAAAGCACCTTCAGATGTTCCCATGGTGTTTTTTAAATATTGCGCACAAGTAATACGCATTTTATAAAAAACAAACTAATACTGAAACTAAATAAAACTAAACTAAAACTAAGGATTTATAAAAGAACTAAAACTAATAAAAACAGAAATACCTTGAAAACTAATTAAAACTAAGTCAATTTAAAAACCAAAATTAAAAACGAAATAAAAACTAACTAAAATGAAAAATTCCAAAACTATAATAACCCTGCCACCAATGCAACGATCAATATACAGTGTTTCTTCGTTTTCCGATGGGGTTAGGTTCCAAAAAATACCTGCAATAAATGAAATCCGCGAGGTAATTTTAAGGCTCTAAAACCCCTCACCACACAGTTTATACACTTTTCTCATCAAGACATTTACATTTTCTCACATTTCTCTCATGTTTAAAACATTCTTAATGTTCAAACTGTCATGAATTTCATAAAATAGGTACATCACTGTAAAAAAAACATGCAAAATGATACCAAAAAAAATCAGCGAGGCCGCGAAAAGTGAACCGCCTTAAAGCAAAGGAACACTATTATATTACTTGGATTATTTTTATTACAATTTTAAATACAAAAATGTAACTAGAACAATAAAAGAACAACACCATTAAATTAAATGCAATACAGTATATCAATTGCACATACAGTACTTGAGAAATCCATGAAGAAAGCAAAAAAAAAGAAAGTAACTGAAACAAAAATCCTGCAGTAAACTATTTTTCAATCTTTATTTTTCACAGTTAGATCTTAAGGCTGTAGCGTAGCAGACTCATGGCTTTAAAATATGGGTTTAAAATATTGATATATCAATATCAAATCAATATTGTTTTTCATAGCCCAATATCGATTCATAAAACCATGTATCGATACTTATAATAGGCTTTTTCCGGATAATAATGTGCCAGAGGCGAGCACGTACTTGTTCAAAGTGTGAGCATTGTTCAAATGTGCTCTTCTGTTATTCGGCCGGAGTCCTGCAGGTTTTGGAGGTTTTGCTTCTGCAATGCAGCTGATTCAAATCAACAGGATCATTACCAGGCTTATGCAGAGCTTGTTGATGAGCTGATCTTATATCAGCTGTGTTGGAGGGGAAACATCCAAAACCTGCAGGACTCCGGCCCTCGAGGACCAAGTGTGCCCACCCATGCTATATAACTTTAAAAATGGGCTGCGTTTTAATGTTCTCCCTCTCGAAAAATACACACATGCAAACACACTTTTTAGACAAATGCACTATGGAAAAGCTTTTCTTTTTGCACTAGTTTTAAATGGCTTATCTTAACTAAAATTTTGCATCACATTGGAGCCAAAAGTAGAATTCTGAACGTTTTCCTGACCAATTAACCGTAAATATGGCCAACTTTACAGCCTGTGCTGGTAAAAAATAAAAATAAAAATCCAGTCGCACTGGCATGAGTAAATTTTTATGAGTGGTGTAATGGCTCATCTTTGAGCTGTGATCTGTATGGATCATGCGCCACGGTTCAGGTCGTACATAGTTCCGCGCTGCCGAGGTCAACTTCAAAATAAAAGCCTTCCAACTAATATATTGAGGTTAATGCAATTGCTTTGCTACCTGTATTTTGAAATTGACCCATGCAGCGCGTGGTAGGCATCACGGCTCAAGACGGCTAGCTTGACTCGTCCTCACGCGACTGTCGACTTCCAACATCAGCACAACGCCGTCCCTAAATTATATTTAATTGCTAATTAAGGATGCTAAGAAACAACTAGTTAATTAGTTTGTCATTGTATTATATGGCACAAATCTTCGGCAATATAGCAATTTACAGGTCTGTACATACCTTAAAGCAAAAGATAAGGGCCTCCAAATATGGTCCAAAATGTAGTGTGTAGTGTCCTGGATCCCAAAGTGTTCGTGACACCCAAACTTTGAATAGCCATAACTCGAAAACTGTTTGCGCAAACTTCGGATTCTTTATTTTGACATCATAAGGCACTAATGGAATGAAAATTAGGCAAATTGAAGAGGTACCACTGTTGAGGTTCTGGGGATTTGTGTGAATTTACACGGAATGACCCAATACAGATAGAGATGCACCCGTAATTTTTCTCCAACTGTAATACACTGTTAGTATTTAGTAACTGTTTTCTATGAAGTTTTGTTGCTAATGTATTTTCTGTTCTTTGTGGTTTTACTTTGTTGTTTGTTGTTTGATATAAAACACAGAATGATGCAAGCATTTTTGAAAGCAACAACTGCTCAGACAACTAGAGCTCAGAAGGACAAGTGTGCTTCAGGGATCAGCATAGAGAAGAAAGCCAAGCTCACTCCATGGGTTGAAAAATAGTATGTATCAACTACATAATTAAATTTGTAAAATTATCCTGATCTTCCTATACTGCAGCAATTCTCAACCAGTACGCTGGGGCACATTATAGTGTGTTGTGTGAACTCTTAAGGTCTGCCTTAGGAAATTGTCAAATTTCACTTAACTCATTTGCACCCAAAAACTTAAAAATATGTTCTATTTTAAATATTACCATGCTCCCAAAGACGTATTTGTTTTTTTAAAATGTTTTTTTTTTTTTTTTTAATGCTAGAGCATACATAAGGGTCTGATGCAGCCTCTGAACTGAAGAGCATGCTTGAAGAAATGCTAGTTTTCACAAAAACGGCCAGCAGGTTGCAGCAGAGTATAATAGCGTATTTCCACTGGAGCCCATCACCGCGCAAAGCCAGCACGGTGTTGGCGAGCGTTTCCATTACAGCTGACCCTGTCGGAAGTGGACCGTGCGGAGCTGCTCGCGGTCCTCACGCCTATATTGGGCCAGAGCGAGCCCAGGGGCGTCATTTATAAAGCTTGCGTACGATAAAAATGAGGCTAAAACTTTGCGTACGAACATTTCTGCGCCAAAGTTGGTATTTATAGAAAACAAACTGAACGTGAAACTTTACGCCCCGCCACGTCAAATCTGGACCTACCGTACGCAATCCGCGCATTCTGGAGACATGGAAAAACAGTGACACTAACAGCTTTGTGGTGCATTTTGATTCCTCAATGCCAGTTATGCTGGATGTTGGGTCACATTAATGTTTGTTTTGCTCCAGACTTGCTCCGATGACACAAGTACACCGCGGAGCAAAAAGCACACGAATGAACTTAAATAAACATTTTAAACGCTCGTCTTCTCTCATTGATCACCTATCTTGAAAAAGCCTCATGCAATAAATCATACTAATGACAACTTATGTGGACAAATACTGCATGCATTACATCATTGCATCGCGCAACAATTTACGTGCCTACAGTAATTTCACTCGCCCGTCGGCACAAATGTCATTGCAGTATAAAAGGCTACATAAAACTATTATCTTGACACAAGATCGTACGGATAAAAATTAGCTAGAATACAGTCAGGTACAAGCATCTTTGCTATGGAGCTTGACGCTTGGTCCTGCAAATAAATAAATAAAGGAAAGAAATGCGTCAATAAAGTCTGTCATAAGCTGTCCACACAGCCGTGGTGATGTTTAATGAAGATCCATAAGAAACACAGTGGGAATAATAATAGATACTAATAATAATAACAATAATGAGGCGGCCTATTGATCACCTAGTTTTTGCCTCTGTAGTGACAACTAAATTTCTCTAAATTAAGTAAAGACAATAAGATTGGTGAAATTATATCTTTATGCTCACCTTTGTATCATACCAAATTATTATTATTATTGTATTTTTTTTCTTTTTCTTTATTTTTTACCGCGACTCGACCTCTGCATTGAGGGTTTCATCGTACATCTTTGTATTTTTTAAATCTTTTTTTATTATTATTATTCACGCAAATATTCAATGTAGCCTACATCATGGTGAAGTTAGCCTTCTTTCTTGCCTTTCCCTGTCTGTCATCCATTGTTTCGATTTGATGATCGTCGTTGTCACGTGCTGCTCATGAATACGCAAAACCATTAATGAGTAAATTTGCATTTCTTAATATGGGGGGAAATAGGAAGACTTAGGGCGGGGAACGGCGTTGAATCAGCTGCACACACCGGGAGGGGAAAAAAAACAACTTACCAGCCGTGTCCTTTTCGACAAGTGTTCGTCTTCTTCTTCGCGCCCACTGCTATCGGAGTGTATAGCCTCTAGAGCTTTCTGACGATAAAACATTGTCCTTTTCTTTGCGACGGTGATCCTCCTTGCGTTGTAAGCTCTGAAGAGGCACCACATCTGAAGCACCACAAAAAACTAAACAAGCAATCGATACCGGGCAGCGTCGTCCTCCATGGCTTCCGTTTTTTGGTTATGTGTTGTTTCCCGCGCCCTACTATTGTTGCAGCCAAGTTATGCGTTACTTCTGCCAGGCGTCCCAGATGCACATTGGAGGTGGAAACAGTGCGTGCGTGGGTTTGGCTGAGCTGACCCGCCAGCAAGCCGAGCAGTGCGGTGCTGGGCTCCAATGGAAATACGCTGTAAGAGACCAAACAGGGCCATGTTACAAAAATCTCTTTCTCCCACTGTTTTAAACAGATTTGTGAATAATGATGAAACTTAGCTATATTCTAATGCTAAATGCTGCAAAACAAACTGATAAAAAAATTAAAAATAATTCCTGATGAAAAAAGAGACTCTAATCTTTCTTTTGGCAATTTCCATGTTTTTATAGCAATAAAACACAATATTCTGTGGGCCTTGCAAAATAAGTCAAAATCCAGTAAAACAGCTGGTTGCTTCAGTGAAAATGGCTAGGAGTGAATAAGTTAATTGGCCCAAAAAATAACAAATAATGGTTCTTTGTTCATCTATGCCAGTGACTTATAGAGACACACAGAACAATTAGATGTCAGAAAGTACATAATTGACATGACATGTATATCTACTTTTTGTGACATTTAGTTTGCTGTGAGATTTTTCGAACTTCATATTTGTGCCTTGACTCAAAGGTTGGCGATCACTGCTATGTAGCATCTTGCATCAATAGCAGACATGTTTTAATCACAGGATTTTTTGAAGAGTGTTGTGAATATTTTAACAGCAGTACGCAGAATGCTTAATGGATATTTTCTGGCTCTGCATTTTATTGTAGTAGGCCAAAGTGGGTTAACGAAGTCACCTTTCAGGAAGAAGCCATAGCGGTGCTGAAGAAGTCACTGGAAGGAGCTGATGTAAGTTCGTTGCTTTATCATGATAACGTAACTGCTGTGGTGTGCACACATTAAAGTAATAATGTGATACTCCTCAGAAAACACAAGGAATGTTGACTAAATATTAACTCCAAATCCCTACTTTTGTTAGCACTGTACATTATTTGACAGCCATTTCAGTGCTTAAGCACAATTTGATTTGATTGATTTGTGATCACCTGTGCTTTACTACCCAAGTCCTGACACTAACTGTTCCACATGCAGAGGTCGTCTCTGGAAAGTAGACGTAGGAGTAGGGCTGGATGACTAACCGAAATTTTATCGTGATTTCGATTTTGGCTTCTCTCGATCATTAAAACTTAATGATAGAAGAAATACGATTAATGTGCAGAATGCAGCAAGTTTCCTATGTTGTGAAAGTACCTTGAATGCACCATGTAGCAGAGCGGACGAATCGGTGTGATTCTGCCATCCCTATATGTCCTTTAAGCTGTTTAATGACACAAGCTGTTTAATGACACTCCAGTTGGAGTTATTGTGAAACTAAACACACGATAAGGAGAATTACATACAGTGTGCATTGAAACATGCTTAATTTTTAAACATCGCTAGCCTAGCACTAATGCTAAGCAGCTGTCAAGCATGGCGGATCCCCACTGATCTGTATATATTACTGGCTAGCCGAAGACTTTTAAAACCGGGAGGCCACAATATTACTCCTTCCTAGAAACATTTCTCGGCATGCGATCCTTTACATTTACAGTATAGAAATTGGAGAACATTTAAGACAGTACTTAGTAGAAACAGCATGATTTATGAAGTTTTAAATGTGTTAAATATAAACAAGAGGACTTCAGACACAACTTCCCTTAAATACATTCATAAATTATATGTGACCCGCTCTGGCAAAAAGGTCCACATGTCGGAATGTAACAACTCGTGTAATTTGACCATAATAGCAGGAGGTCGAAAATGTCTATTTTGAGATTTCTCCACAAATAGACTCCTTGAGGTCTCTAGTTTCATTTCCTAGCAGCACTAAGGTAAAAAAATAATAATGGAAGTGTATGAAAAAAAGCAATTATTAGACAGTATGCATCAAAACTAGGGAGTGTTTTAAGCCTAGCTGCTAGCTAGCTTGGTGTATTAAAAACAACCCGGATTTCCTCCCCTCAAGCATCTTCACAAATGGTTTATATGAATGTTGTGAGGATAAGCGGTTCTGATAATGGATGGATGGATGGATGGACATAGCAACTAAAAAAGTCGAAGTACACCATAATTAATGTATGAATGAATTATGCATGATAAGCCATCATACCTTGTAGTAGAAGCGCATAGTCGTTCCGGTTACCGTGCTTTGCAATCCAAACAGAGATAATCTTCTTCTACTTTTAATTCAAATAGTGCTGTCACTAACGACTTTTGTAAAAATTGAGTCACCTATCAATTACTCCATCGACTAATTGCCCCACCTCCCCAAAATCGATATATTTTTTTCAAAATGTATTTATTTATTTTTAATTTTTAAGTCCACTAATGTTAAACGTGAGTTGAATTTAATGGATAAATAAATTCTTATTGTTCCTTATCTTCAGCACACACATGCACGTATTACACAAACGCCAACAAAATTAGCCTATGCTAAAGGATTAACAATCGCGATTAGCATGAGCCCTGAATAAACTCGAATCACTTACTTAATGTACTTTTACTGAAAATCACTTCATAGTTCAACATATGAAAAATCCAATATGAGCCCTAGCTAAAACCCACATGGGCATGGAATGGGCTAATGAATGGGCCCCCCCTCTAGGCTGCCCAGCCGGGACTCGGTTAATTGTTGACTTGTTGTCATGAGAACAGGGATTTAAACCAGGGTACTATGGAACCAAAGTCAGACACCCTAACCACTGAACTATGCAGCCACATGATAAAGTAGCCGTTATAAATATATTTAACGTGACATCGACATCACTGAACTAAGATCTTAATTTTTGGGGAAGTCTCTTCTGTAAGTTAAAATTACTTCCAGTGGCCTAATTCCATTTGTTGGAATGTCAGTGTTTCCTGTGACAAGCGAGGAAAAGGAAAATGGCGCCAACTCGTCTCTAAAACTGAGAAGAGCTGGTGTGAAGGTGGAGCTTAATTACATCTCTAATCTACAACTCTGTAAAATAACACCTAATTTGGGCACCATTTAACTTTAAAGTTAAAATATGTTTCCAAAAATATCACCCTGAAATTTTAATTTACAGGGTGATTCAAAAATAATCTGCCAAAATCTTCACACAATAATTCAAAAATTAAAAACAACAGAAAACTCTAGCTTTGACACGCGTTGTACATACCTTCAAGTTTTTATTTCACATTTTACAAGTGCCGTCGATGTGGTTTCCACTGGCTGCACGGACAACATCAAGCCAATAAGAGAATTCCTCTCAAACATGACTCAGATGTCATTGTCCACCATGTTGATTCTGCAGTTTTTGTTCGATGATTCATTTTTCAACAAGTTGGAGCGCCGCCCCATTGACATCGCAAGGTTCAAGCTTATCTGAACAAAAACGTGCCTTAGCACTTTTTCTTGTTGGGTAGGCGGCTATATGTTAAAAGCAAAGTTGATGTTCCATTACTTCCAGCAAATATCGATGACATAAAAGATCTAACAACTGCAATCGACAACATGGTGGACTGCGACATCCTGAGGTTTGGGAGGAATTCCCATATTGGCTTGATGTTGTCTTTGCTGCTGGTGGTGGCCACATTAAGCATTTGTAAAAAATTAAATAAAAACTTGAAGGTATGTACAATGACGTGTCCAAGCTATAGTTTTCTATTGTTTTTCATTTTTGAAATGTATTCCTTGTGACTCACCCTGTACTTTTAACCAATTTTTGCTCAAGTTGGGCCTCATGCGCCCTAGCTAAAACCCACTTGGGCAACCCAGCTATCTCCCATCTGAGGCCCACTGGGCTGATTATGATGTTCCTGATTGTACCCATAAGGGCTCCTTTCACACTCATGCCACACAGTTATTTTCTTACAAGTTTTAAGAAGACAAATAATACAATCAATTACATTTTTTATTATTACTGAAGGCCAAAGAACAACAAATGGTCAGTGTTCCATCACTGTCAAACCGAATTATTTATTTTCCAACACAAATGAACCTGGAGCCTGAACTACTTGTTGAGGTGGCAAAATGTTGCTTCCTTTAATTGGCTCAAAGGGGGGAGGATTTTCCCATATATTTTTTTCAGAATGCTCTGCAGCGCTTTATTCTAGGTTTGAATATAAATCTTGTGCCTTCAAACTTGTATGAACTGGCCCATTAATAGTCCAAATAATACATATTAAGTTGAAGTATTTTTGGTGCATTTTTTGTTCCAAAAGAAAATCCTACTTACCATATTTTCACGACCATAAGGCGCAGTCACAGTTATGGGTGCTATTTCTGTGTTTAACACACACATAAGGCACACCGCACTATTGGGCACAGGCACAGTTAAACATACGCTAGCTCAAAACGTATGGTAGCATGCCATTATGCTAAAACATATGCTAGTGCTAGTGTATGTTTTAAAAAAAGGTAGCGAGCGGAACAAAGCGGAGTTTGGTTAAAGTAACAATGTAAACAGTGGAGGGAGAGGAGGGGCTGGAGAACTCTCCACCAAATTGACTCTTCCGTGCTGTCGTGTCTGTTCTCAGTCAGGTCCGCCTTTTTTGTATATAAGCAATGTGTCGTGAGGCACACCTCAACATTAGGTGCACCGCAGATTTTTGAGAAAATTTAAGACTTTAAAATGGGCCTTATAGTCGTGAAAATACGGTAATTGTAAAGCAGTATAGGCTAGCGAATAGGCTGCATCGCCCATGATGTTATTGTGCAGAATTGGAATATTTTCAAGTGAAACCCATCCAGTTCATTGCCCATTCTTTGTTTCGCCCATCTACTGCCCACCTACTGCCCAAGTGGGGCCCGTCAACAAAGCCCACTCTATGCTGATGCCCAGCCAAAGCCCAATTAGACCAAGTGGTTCCCATATGGGCCCCAACTGTACGTTTTTTCTGGGTACATTCACACACTAAACTAGGGATGCACGATAATGCTATTTTTAACTGATGCCGATGTCGATAACCGATAAGTAAGCCGATAATTGTTTGCAAAAGGAACTTGAATACAAATATACTTTCAAGTCCTAACGTGTACAAATATATTGAAGCATTGCGTAAAGAACCATGAAGCTGAATTTTATTGATATCTCTGCTTCAAAGACAACCAGTAACTCATTTTGAGCTTGCCAAAATGCAAACAGGGTACAGTATATTGACTTGTACAATACAATAGTGTTGTGTTCCTTACTTGATGTGGGGGGTGGGACAAAAAAAAACTGTGTTAAACATCATAACATTTTCCTTTTCTTTATGTGACATCCATATCTAACATCAACAAGTTATTAACAAAGCACTTATCACAGGCCACACCAAATGGTAAATAATCTTTTAATTGACATAAAATTATTAAATCAAATTTCCCACTGTGGTAATGCGACATCATTTAAGCAAGAAAATACCACAAGGAGCAACAATAAAATAACCAAACTTTGGCTGATGCCTCAGAAGATGAATTGTAGGATGAATGCGATCTTTAAAGTTGAGGCTGATTTCTTCTGTTGAGAGGTCAAATGTCCTAAAGTTTTAAAGGGTTCAAATCTCGGGCGATTGCCTTACATGAGATTGGAATTGACTTTCCACTGATATTTTAACAGTTCCTGAAAATTTCAGGTTCTTATCTTTTTCCTAAGGTACTGGTTGCTATGGACATTTGAAAGATGCAAGTACCAAAACTTAAAACCCGTTTTTCCTCAAAACTAGGCCTTTCAACCTTCCAACATTAAAACTACTATAACTTTGTCATCTCAAACTTCCATAGAAAAAATCATTCAGTGCACCAAACAGCGATGACTAGTCCTCCGTGAGCATAGTGGAAACATTCTATTTATTTGCCCCATCATCACTGATGAAAATAAAATAAAAATGCTATAGTGAGTCTCATTATTCTCTTTATTCAAGTCAAGTTTATTTAGCCCTTAATCACAAAAGAGTCTCAAAGTGCTTCACATGCCCACAGTTGACAAATATTAACATTCCCTAATTGAACCGCAAGAGGGCAAGGACATTTTTTTAAAAACCCATTAGGGGAAAAAATAAACCTTGAGAAGGGACTGCAAATGTGGTAATCCCCCTTCCAGGATGACCAGGCTGCAATGGATGCCGAATGGGCAACAATTTACACAGTTTGTGATACTAAACAATATTAACTAGAATTGTTCGAAAGTCCATTTAAGAAGTTGACGCATTGCAAGAAGATGTCATCAGCGAAGTGGATCCTCAACCCGGCCCAGTAGTTTCGGGACAGCTATGTCTCCACGGTCCGGATCTCGTCCCAGTCAACTAGCGCCGAACCCAGAGCAGCATCCAAATCGAGTGTTTTGTTCATGCTTTTAATTAGGCTATACCGGGCTGTTTTTTACAGCCTGAATAAATTTAGCACAATATTCACTACCGGGCAATGTTTCCCTCCTACGATGCTTGGCTACCATGGCTTGTTTAGCCCAAAAGGGCGCATATGTCTTGCAGTTGGAGTGGATCAGCCATGATTTGTATTCAGATTGCGAAGTGAACTGCACCAAGTGCGTTTGGAAACGGACCAAGACCACCCCAAAAAGTGGGTCTCGGTCCGCTTGTTTTGTCCGCACCAGAATTCGTTTGTGTGTATTCAGACCTGCACAAAAGGTCCGTCTCAGCATGGGAAACGAACTCTGGTCCGTTTAAAGCGGATCATATAGTGCTGGTCTAAATACACCCTTAAATAAAATTAAATCTCTAGAATAGAATAGAGTTTTATTGCCATGTGTACAAGTCAAAACCAGGTTAAAAAACAAGTACATTGGAATTCTTGTGCATAACCCTGAGTCAAGTAGCTAAAAAATAATAAAAATATAATAAAATTAATAAATACTTATCTAAAAATTCCAGTACCGTGACACGAGTAAGTACTAAAACCTATTTTAAAAGAGAAAGTTTTCCTTCTTTAATGTCCTGAGCCACTAGCCTAACAGTGGCTGGAAAAAAGCTTTTGTGAAAGCGGGCTCTGAGCACTAATGCTCTCAGGCCTACAGTGTCTCAGGTTGTACCTTGAGTCCATCCGCTTAAACAGGGCGTGGGATGGGTGATGGATGTCCTTGAGGATGCTTTGTGCTTTTCTCCTGCTGCGCTGATTGTAGATGGCATCCATGGAGGGGAGGTCAGAGCCGATAACCCTCTCTGCTGTTTTGACGACCCTCTGTAGCTTCCTCCTTTCAGCCAGGGTGGTGTTCCCATACCACACCATTATGCTGCTGGTGAGGATGCTTCAACGAGTCCTCTGTAGGCCTGGGTGAGGGGCCGACGTTTGAGCCCGGCCTTCTTCAACAGCCTGATTAAATACAGCCTCTGCTGAGCTCTTTTCACTGTGGCAGCAATGTTTTGGGCTCAGCTGAGGCCCTCTGTGATGTGAAGGCCCAGGAACTTATGGCTGTTTGTCCGCTCCACCACAGTCCCGTTGATAGAAAGGGGCTGCTGAGGGGCGGCTTTCCCCCTATACAGTAGTCTACAATGAGTTATTTTGTCTACATTGGGAACAACTTTGTTGTCCTTGCTATACACAATAATGCTGTGGACTAATTCTCTGTATGCGGATTCGTCCCCTTCATTGATGAGGCCCGGGATGGTGGTGTCGTCTGCATACTTAAAGATGATATTGTTTTCATGAGTTGAAGCACAGTCATGTGTATATAGTAAAAAAGAGTTTAGGGCTGAGGCAGCAGCCCTGCGGGGTTCCTGTACTGACTTTGAGTTCTGCAGAAACCATCTTTTCCATCCTCACCACCTGTGGTCTGTCCGTGAGGAAGTCCAGGATCCAGTTGCGAGTTGGTGTAGGTACTCCCAGATTGGCCAGTTTAGCTGTTAGCTCTCACATGTTCTCTACAACAAATAAAACGCTCATAGGTAAATTATTTGTTTAGCAACAATACAGAGTTAAAGTAACCATACCCTCAGATATTCATATGAATATTCATTGAAATTTGATTTTTCAATGACTAAATTCTTCAGTGGTCCCATGAAAAGATATCATTAAAAATCAACAGAAATGTGGGTGGTGTGCTCACTTTAGTGAAATACCGTGTAAGTGTATGCTGTAGCTTTCAAGGGTACTGCACTTTAAAAACTTATTTTTGCTCATT
Source organism: Vanacampus margaritifer (assembly GCF_051991255.1). Classification (NCBI taxonomy): domain Eukaryota; kingdom Metazoa; phylum Chordata; class Actinopteri; order Syngnathiformes; family Syngnathidae; genus Vanacampus; species Vanacampus margaritifer. The sequence goes on from NC_135444.1 coordinate 927,259, forward strand.
ACACTTGTGTCGCAAATGTAGCTTCCAAACTTGCTCTTCTATGGTCCACCTGGAACAGGAAAGACCTCTACCATACTAGCTGCTGCGAGGGAACTTTATGGGTGAGTGGTGTGTTAAATGTTGCTTTCAGGGGCAAACAAACATTGCAATTACCGATAGCTGGATTGGAAAACCAACTCTTTGTGTTGACCGCTGTACTTATCCTGATGTTTTCTCTCTCCTTTTTACAGTCCAGAGCTATACAAGCAGAGAGTGCTTGAGCTCAATGCCTCAGATGAAAGGGGAATTCAGGTCATCAGAGAGAAGGTCAAAAACTTCGCTCAGCTCACTGTTGCAGGGACTCGGCCAGAGTGAGGACGACTTCATAAGTTCTCATAGCACGTCCTGTATTAAAAATTAAATTCAAAAAATCTTAATGACCCTTTTGTCAGCAATTACTTGAGCATGAATTTTCTAGTGGAGTTCAACAAACCTGATGTGTGCTGTCTTTGTAGTGGGAAGCCATGTCCTCCTTTTAAGATCATCATCCTGGATGAAGCTGACTCCATGACTGCACCAGCTCAGGCTGCGCTCAGAAGGACAATGGAAAAGGAATCCCGCACCACACGTTTTTGTCTCATTTGTAACTACATCAGCAGGTGAGCACGTGTCTCATCGCTGCCAAACAAAAACAAAATCTCAATTTTTTATCACTGTTTGGTACCCATATACTTTATGTCTGTCTTCTGTAGGATCATTGAGCCTTTAACTTCCAGATGTTCCAAGTTTCGTTTTAAACCCCTTGCCGACCAGGTACAAGAAAAGCGACTGCTAGAGATCTGTGAGAAGGAGAAGCTCAAATACACGAAAGAGGTATTAGTAGTAACGCAAGAAGAGGCAAACTAATGAATATAAAATTAGAACAAAGCAGTAATAATGTCTAGTTTCACTAATAAAAAAGAGAAATTAAATGAAACAACGGTGAATAACTGCACTTGAGCTTCTTCTATTGACTTTGTCTTTTTTAAATACGACTAGCATTGTGTTTGGAGACTCTGCGGATTGCTTTCCCAACAAGCATGTTCACCAAGGGTAGAATTGACATAGAAATAGTGTAATGAATAATTTAATTTCATTGTTGGGCATGTTGACCTAAAAAAGTAATTAGTTATAGTTACAAGTTACTTCTTACAAAAAGCTATTCATTTAGCAACGAAGTTACTGCCTCGTAAAAATAATTAGTTACTCAGCAAAGTAACTAAAGTAGCTGATATTTTTCAATTTTCTGAGTCGCTGACATTTTAACCACCAGCGAATCACATTGCTGGAAGCATGCATGCACAAACAGCATGCACCTGGAGGCATGCACGCTATTGGTCCATATGCTCTCCGTAGCTGGGAAGTCATTGTTTGCCACCATGCAGTCATGGTCCCATAAAGGCCTAGATACACCAATCCAACTTCGGGAGTCGGACAGCGTTGGGTCGACGGCATGCGCCGTCTGATCAGTGTATAAATTACTGTCGTGAAGTCGGATCGAGTTGGAATACGTTGGCGGGGGGGCGTTTCCAGCAAATTCGACATGTTGAATCGGCGTCAGGAGCATTTGACCACTGTGATTGGCTGTTAGCTAGCGAATCAGCGCACGGGGCAAGAAAAAGAAGTGACAGTTAGGCCGACTTCAAAGAAGGTGGCTTCAAAGCTGTGATCAATGTGATGAATAGACATCGTTTTTTTATTTATTTTTTTATGGAGAGCTCAGTATTGTTCATTCGATTTGACATGTCATCATTGCTCTCCTTTTTTTATTTTTTATTAAAAAATGTTTATATATATATATATTTTTTTTGTATGTGTGTGTGCGTGTGTGCTAGCATGTGTGTATTCATTAGTTCACCTAAAACCTATTAAAAAAAATCCCATACTAATAATATAATATAATATAATAATAAGTTGCCAAATGCAGAAACATCAATGTAAGTTATCACGATGTGGTGGCTCTCACTAACAGGCAGAATTAAGTAACCAGAATTAGGTTAAAAAATTCTATATACGTAGACCATGTTTCTATAAATTTTGATATTTGGTTTTTATTTGAGGCAGATATTTTTTCCATTAAAATGTGATTTATGAGGAGGTTAGACCATTGGTCGATATTCAGAGTTTGTTTATTTTTCCAGTTAACAAGAATTGTTTTTTTTTGCGATAGTAAGGGCTACAAGTGTAGATTGAAATTGTTTATGTGGTAAGTCAGTTGTTGTTAGGTCACCTAGCAAACACAAGTTTGGAGATAAAGGTATCCTACAGTCCAAAATAGCGGAAAGTTTTTCTAAGACTTTAGTCCAGAAATACATAACCGGAGTACATAACCATAAAGCATGAACATAAGTGTCTGTGGTGTTTTGTAAACATTGGAGACAAATGTCGGAGTCTGAGAGTCCCATTTTCTTCATCATATATTGAGTAATGTATGTTCTGTGTGGATAAGTTGTAAATATGTGTGTTTTGTCATTTTAAATGCGTTTTCACAAACTTGAATCCAAAAGTCAGATTCCGGTGCTATAGACAAGTCTGTCTCCCATTTCGAGATGGGTAAAGACATTTTATCAGTATATGAAAGTAACTTATATATTTTTGAAAGGTTTTTTTGTTGTTGTCGGAGAAAGCTTGTTAATATCTTTAGCTAAAACAGGCGTTTGGAGCGTACCCCGAAGTGTTGGAATTTTTTTCTTTATCATATTTTTAACTTGTAGATAATGTAAAAAATTTCCGTTTTTTTATTTTGTATTTTTGGAGCAAGGATGTATATGATATAAACATATTATCTGAGAAGAGATGGTGGAGATGTGTAATTCCTTTCTGCTCCCACACACCTAAATAAAACGGTTGGTTGTTAAGTTGAAAGTCGGGGTTATGCCATAGGGGAGAAAGCCCACAGGGCTCCACTTGGGCTTTTGTAAATTCTAGTGCCTTCCACCAGGCAGTCAGGGTGGCGGAAATCATTGGGTTTTTAAAACAATTATGTCGCTTAATCGATGTTGTAATAAAGAGTAAATCTAGAAGTCTGAGGTTATTACAATCCTTCTGTTCTAGTTCCAGCCAACAGTTAGTGTCTCTGTTGGGTTGTGCCCATAGAACGATATATTGTAGCTGGTTAGCTATATAGTAGTACATAAAATTTGGTGCCTATAGACCACCTTTGGATTTACTTTTCTGAAGAGTAGATAGACTAATCTTTGCTTTTTTTTTATTCCAGTAAAATTTTGTAACGGCTGAGTCCAACAACTGGAACCATTTAGCCGTAGGTTTAAATGGAATCATTGAGAAAAAATTGTTTATTTTGGGTAAAACTTTCATTTTAATGGTGGCTATTCATCCTATTAGAGAAATAGGAAGATTATTCCAGCGCTCCAAGTCACTATAAATGTTATCCAGAAGTGGAGAAAAGTTTAAATGAATTAAATCAGTTAATTTAGGTGAGATTTTTATGCCTAAGTATTTTAAATTACCTATAGGAAATGAGTAGTGTGGGTCCTGGCTTGCAGGGTTCCATGAATTTTCTGTAATAGGTAGAAGTGTTGATTTTGTCCAGTTAATAGAATAATCTGATAACTGTGAGAATTTAGTTATTAAGTTAAATACTTCCCCTAACGAAGTAGCCGGCTTTTCTAAATAAAGTAAGATATCATCGGCATATAGATTCATTTTATGTTCTGTTACCCCAGAGTGAATTCCTTGAATCCTTCTTTCCTGGCGTATGGCTAATGCAAGTGGCTCAACAAATATTGCAAATAATAAAGGGGATAGTGGGCATCCCTGTCTTGTGCCTCTCTGTAAAGTAAAGATCTGAGATATAATCCCATTAGTACAGAGGTGGGCATCGAGGGCCGAAGTCCTGCAGGTTTTGCATGTTGCCCTTCTCCAACACAGCTGATATATGATCAGCTCATCAGCAAGCTCTGCATAAGCCTGATAACGATCCTGTTGATTGGAATCAGCTTGTGTTGGAAGTGAGAAACCTCCAAAACCTGCAGGACTCCGGCCCTCGAGGACCGAGATTGCCCACGTCTGCTTAGTAGTAACTAGCTTTAGGAGAATCATATAATACTGATACCCAGTGGATAAATGATTTCCCAAAGCCAAATTTATTTAAAACAGCAAAGAGGAAGGACCAGTTAACTTTGTCGAAAGCTTTTTCTGCATCCAATCATATAATAACTGCCTTTTTATCATGCCGCTGTGACGTGCTAATAAGGTTAAAGAGTCTCCTAATATTATTAGTAGAGTGACGATCTTTAATAAAGCCTGTTTGGTCGCAATGAATGATTGTCGAGATTACTGTTTCTAGTCTAGATGTGAAAGCCTTAGTGATAATTTTAATATCAGTGTTAATTAGTGAAATCGGACGGTAACTTGATGGAAGGGTGGGGTCTTTTTCTGGCTTTAATAAAAGTTTAATTGCTGCTGTATTCATGTGTGGACGTATGTAACCATTAGTTTTGATTTCTGTTACTACTCTTAAGAATAGTGGAGCAAGCATTAACCAGAAGTGCTTAAAAAATATAGCCGGATAACCATCCGGGCCAGGTGCTTTGCCATTAGGCATACTATCTAGAGCACTGTACAACTCGTTTATAGTAAGTGGCGCATCTAACATGTCTTTATATTCAGTAGTTAACTGAGGTATATTTAAGCTACTGAGGAATGCCTCAATATGCTCAGGGTTAGAACAAACAGCTGAGAAAAAAATTCATGGAAAAAGGCCGGATCATCATTATTAGGGGCATATAAATTACCAAGTGTATATATTTTATTAAATATAGTCACCTGAATAATAATGTATCGGCCCTCTGGGCCTGTTATTGTATTATTTAAAGTAAAGAGTAAATTCTTATGTATGAGTATACAGACTCCTCTTTGTCTACTGTTATAAGGGGCAGAGTACGCTTGGCTAAAATTCTTATCAATGAGGAATTTTTCTTCAGATTTTTGTAGGTGGGTTTCTTGTAGGAGGAAAATATCTGCTTTTAATTTTAAGAGATGGTCTAAAGTTTTTTATTCTTTTTGCTTGTGAGCGAGTGCCACAAACATTCCAGGAAACCAGAACTAATTTATGCATACAAACAATATAGACTCAGTCCTGTGTATATATCTGCATAGGCCATTTGTCAATATTGGCATGTTATAGGATAGAATCAAAGTGGTTAGGTGGTTTATGTAATTTGTGTAAAATATGAGGTGACGTGTAAGTAAATATAACAGTGAAAAAACGGGTAGGGAGGTGAAAGTGAAGGAAGTTAGCGGGGGATTAAACATAAAAATACACCAGTAACTGGTAACCTAAGCGAGATTTTTTGTTTAAATATACTTAAGATATAGTTATGTATTAATAATATATAAATAATATAGCCTAAACATAATGAGTATTCATATTTTAGGTTTTATAACCACATATACAGTATATGTATACATCTAATAATCAAACAAAGTTTAGTTCCACCAATGCCATTTAGAACAGCCAGGGAGTGGAGTTGGGGTTCCGGAATAGTTGGCCATCGATGTATAGCTTATCGACGACCATCGCAGTCCGTTTACCCTCCTGCCTATTTTGTTTCATTATAGGAAACAGTACCTTTCGCCGCTCATTAATCTCTCTCGGGAATTGGTCATTCATTCCAAATGAGGTCCCTTTAAGCTCCCGTCCTTTACTTTTAACGAATTATTTCTGTTTAAAATGCTCAAACTTGGCGATAATAGGACGGGGTCTGTTGCCCCTACGGGCTCCAAGCCGATGTACCCGGTGAAAAGAGATGTTATTTACCGACTCCTGAGGAATTTTTAACGACGTCGTCATAATTTTTTTTTATCTCAACCTCTGGATTGTCAGAGGTATTCTCGGATATACCTGAGAATATTAAATTATCCCGCATGCTACGGGATTGAACATCCAGAACAGTTTCTTTTAGTGTTTTATTCTCCTTTTTAACGGTTTCCATCTCGGCTGAAACAGCCGCGAGTGAAGAGCGTAACTCGGCATTATCCCGTTGGAGGTCACTTACCTGTTGGCTGACGAATTCCAAGCTTACCCTTAATTATTTGACGTCCTCGCTGATTAGGGAGAGGACATCTAATTTTTTTATTTATGGACTCCAGCATACTGACCGAAACGTCCGTAGTGGCTAGGTTGTCCATGTCCGTCGCTGAATCATTTTTCCTCTTTTTCGAAGGTTTTCTCGACTGTTTCTCGACGGAAGGATTCTCCATCGCGCAGCTGTAAAAATATCCGTCGATGAAGTGTTCAAGGTCCTCCACGCTGGGTGGTATTCCAAATCTGTCGGATGAAAAAGAGAAGAAAAAAAATAAAGACAAGATATATGATGGTTAAATTCGGATTAGTTTAGTATAATAGAGCTAGTTCTATCTTAGCAGCAGGGCGCCGCCATGTTGGGGTTTCCCGGTCTCGCTGTAGGTCTCGCGATAGTCACAGCATCTCGCGCAAGCGTCCAAGCTTCAGAATCAGACGTGCATTTTTTTTTTTTTAATAGTTGCCGTTCCTCCACCTCGGCCCGACGTCCTCGGAGCGTCCAAGTAAGCACAGCCAGGCAATAGTAATTCAATCATAGGGTGGACTCACCAGCAACAGTTGTTGTTGGAAAGGAAAAACTTCCTCAAAATAAACGTTTTGTTTGTCAATGACAGCGCATTTAACAGCGCGATCCTTGTGGGAGCAGCAGGGGTGCATGGCCCTTCCGTCCGACTGTCTCGAGAAAGCTCCTTCAGAAGCTGGAGGTCGGCACCGCGTCCAAAACGCGGAGGGCAGCACGGCCGAAGCTTTTCTGGTGAACCGACGATCGCTAGCAGCCAGGAGTCGATAGGGTCCAGGATACGCCACAACAGAGTACATCCATGCATTCGGGAACGAGAAGGGGAGGAATTTTGTTCCAGCACCGGTTTTCGCTTCACCAGCTGGCCGCCGCGTTTACCCCGGCGCCGCTGTCAACACCAGTATGAGTTGTTTACATTTTAATAACTCCCCCGTAAAGAGGTTGCCTTTAGGAATAATGACTACCGCCACCGATGGTACTGAGGGGAATTATTTCTCGCGCATGCACTGAAGGTACGTAATAGTCGTTGAGGTGTGTATTTACGTTATTTTTCTGGGCCGACGCCACAGGGGGTGGCCGTTGGTCACATATGGCCAACGTCGGATTGGTGTGTCTAGGCCTTTAAAAGAAAAATTCACACAGAACCGCAACACATCTGCAACACACGCAGGACAAAGTCCAAGTAAAAAGTAAGGTTTTGCTGAGCTTATTTACTAGACAGTGCGTTTAAAAAAATAAATAAATATATATATATATATATATATATATATATATATATTTTTTTTTGTTTGTTTGTTTGTTTTGACTATTGCTCAATGTGTATCTTGTGCACATGTTATTCTTTAAACGTGTACTCAACACAATTTTTTTTCGATAAACTGGTCATTATTTTGACATTTTAGTGCATGTTTGTTGAAAGCTTGAATTTGGGGCAAAAACTGTGTTTGGCGCCATCTTAAGGTTTAACACTGAGATAAACACAATTTGGTTGTTTGTCCTCTCATTACATCAGAAGTCTGCTGCTACGTGACATGTGGACTTTGACGTAGTCGTTGAAGATAATAATAAAAGAACAACGCGAAATTGATCGAGAGGTCTATATATATATATAGATAGATAGATAGATAGAAAAAAAAAGACTTACGCGAAAGGTTACAGGTTTTACACTCAGATTTGAGTACACGGAAACTCTTGGCCTATATACTTAACAAAAACAACAAACATCAAGATCTCTATAAGATAAAAGATCCTCAATCAAACTAAAAACAGATGAAATTCATAAATGCTTTGAATTTTATTTCAGTAAATTGTACTCTCAGGAACAGGTGAGCAATGAATTCGAAATTGATAAACTTCTGAACGGTTTGAACCTGCCTAAAGTTGGAAAGGAACATAACAATTCTCTTATGTCTGAAATAACCATAGAAGAAATAAACACAGCAATTTCTAAACTTAAGTAACAAAAGCCCTGGGGCAGATGGTTATATTTCTGATAATTATCGGCAATTATCGATCAATTTGACGTCATACAGATTAACCAGATAATGAAGAAATCCGCCGATAATTATAGACATGCCACGTTGGTCCATCTGTTGTGGTTGTGGCTCAAGTTGTGCCCAACTCCTCAACCCCTGCCCTCTTCTATGGTAGTGTCGTATATTTGTAACGTCATAATGCGCGCAACCTCGTGTCCACAGAAAATGCATCATGGCGACATTGCTGTTGCCAGTGTGGGCTTTCTTTACTGTCCTGATTTGGAAAATAACTATTTAACATGTATTAACATAACAAGATTATACTGTATTGTGGACACCAGTATTTTCTTTAATGGGCTTTTCACTTCTTGTACATGAAGCAATATCGAAGTGACCTTGACTGATAAGCTGCTCGGAACAGACTGGTTGCTTTCCTGTCTAGTTGACCCTTCCTTTCTCCTCCCAAAACCTAAGCAAGCTGCATAAAAATCTTCCTTTGATAATTTACTGCGCACACTCTCACAGCTCACTTCTTGTAGACTGCCCTGTAAGACTTGTGTATATTTGAAGCTTCAAATATAAAGAAACCCAAAAGACAAATTGTTTTATTCATCTCGCCTAACTACTAAAAATTCCACAACACTCCCCAAAATGTTAGCCTCACAGTTTTTTGTTGCATTTTAAAAACGTGAGCGTTTCGTTTTGACAAACTCAAAATGAGTTACTGGTTGTCTTTGAAGCGGAGATATCAATAAAATTAAGCTTCATGGTGCTTTACACTTTGTTTCAATGTATTGTTTACATTTTAGACTTATAGTAGGATTCAAAAGTATATTTGTTACTCAAGTTAATTTTCCAAACAATTATCGGCTTATCGATTATCGACATCGGTACTTTCTAAATGATTGTTTTATCGGTTGAAAATATTATTATCTTGCATCCCTAGTATTTAGGAAAAATTTGACACCATTACAACACAAGATGTTCAATTGGATACTAAAGGGAGGAACTATCCCAGGTTCTTGGAGAGAAGCAATTGTTTCTGTAGTTGCAAAGGATGGTAAAGACAAAACAATCTGTTCAAATTTATAGACCGATAAGTGTGCTCAATGTAGATTATAGATTGCTTACAGCAATTCTAGCAAGGTGTATGGAAAACATTTTGCCACAAATGATTAGTTTAGACTAAACAGGATTCATACAATATAGACAAATGATAATATTCATAGAACTCTCTTTATTATGCAGTACTGTATATTAAAGACAAAAAAATGGAAGCACTGATAATTAGGGGTGTGCTCAAAAAATCGATTCGGCAATACATCGTTGAGGGCCTCATTACAATACACGTATTGATACGCAGGCGTCAGAATCGATATTGCTCGTTAACTTTAAATAGGCAGTTAAAGCAAGGTTGCTTGCGCATGTAGCACTAGTGTGGTGTAGAAACACTCTTGAGTTAGTAAGGTAAGCAAGAAAATAACTTTGTATTGAATAGGCTAGTTATCAGAAGTCTAGTATTCGACTCGAGGGAGTGGCAAGAGACTAGATTGAGTTTTGTACCATGTATTTAAAAATAAATTTACATACAAACACAAATGGACAAACAAAATCGAAGAAATTAATGGCCATTCAAGAATAGAAAGCACTTATTTATACTAATTCAATGCTGTTCTATGTTCAACCGGAGAGTTAAAGAATCACACAGTATTGATGTAAAAAACAGGTGATTGTCGGTCCAACAGTCTCAACAGATGCAACAGGTTTACATCCAGCAGTACTGAAATGTCCAGCAACACTTGATTGGCATCAGCAACACAAAAGTAGTAGTCAGCCCCACCCGCCACAGTTCATCGCCAACCTACTATAGTCATGAACAGTTGTCCAGAGGTGGGGTGGTGCCAGGGTGTTCGTGGGTTGTGTTGAGTGGGTGGCAATGGCTGTGTGTGGAACCAGAAAGAACATTTGTGGACTGCAAGGAGCCCCCTACCGTCCCAGCAGGGGAGGTGCGATTCCGGGACTCTCACAATCCAATGGGCTAGGCTCTAAGGCCTGGTTCTTAAGTGCACCATCGAAGTCAAAAGCTCGGCCCATTCGCTCTTTATTCCCTCCAAACAAGTTAGTTCACAGTCTGGGCACAAAAGGAGGCTCCTGCAGCTGATTCTCTGACAAACTCCCACCTCACCTCCTGATTCAATTTCTCTCCCTTTTATATTCGCATCCCAATGGCTGCACTGGATCACATGACCATGTGCAGAGGGGAATTTAAAGAAACAGGCACAGGATTTGCCAGGAACAGCAACAGCAGCTTCAGCCTCTGAAGTTTCTCTTATGCACTAGCAGCAGGTGCGAGGGGGGGGTCTTGCATTGTACTTAACTAGCAGTCTTTGAAGTCAATTGCCTTAAATTAGTCCACGTGTTGGATGAGCGTAGCGTGGAGGGCCTTGAGTGCTTGTAGTTTGCATTATAGCTTACTTAAATAAAAAAAAAAGGTGCGTGTGAAGTCTGTTTTAAAAATAGCCCATCAGTTATTGATACTGTGTCTTGCTAAGAAAAATTAAAACAGGAAGAATAAACATTTATTTACTTATAAACTTAACATGGTACATGTTTCTAAATGTACCATTTTTTCTATATATTGTTAACAAATAAAAACATTTACATGAAAAAAATGCTGTTATAATTTCCCCAAATATTTCAAATAAGCACATTTTAAAGCTGTAATTTTAATACTTTGATATTTTTACTCGTATTAGCTCATGCCTATTCATAAATTTTCCCTGCGTGTTTGCGAAAGCTGAAATGAAAATAGCACTTGAGAAGTGCAAGATCAAGCCTGGGGTCCTTGAGTGTGGCTGCTAACCGAAACATCTGGCGGCAGCTATGCTCAGTTGGGATCCAACACTTGAGGAGGCGAGGATAGCCAGGATGCACCAAATAAGACACAGAAGAGCCAAAACAGCAGCTGTTGCCAGCAACTATACTTCTACATACACCTGTCCCATTTGTAACAGGGCCTGTGGATCCAGGATAGGATTATATAATGGAATTATATAGTCACCAAAAAACTCACCGTTAGACAGAAGAGGATGTCATCATCAGCTTCGATGAACTACAAGCAAGGACTGAACTTGCCTGCCCCTGGCCTATGATGTAGACTTTGTACCCAATAGAATGGATAATGGGTTTGAGTTGTGGGAAAGGGGCTCAAAGATGCACTAGAAGGTTATGAAGAATCATGAAGTTTTGAGTTTTCAAAATTTGAAAGGTTTCTACAGATACCTGCAGTTATGCCATTACTTGGGGCAAAAAATTAGGAATATTAACTTAGAGTCCTCGTGGCCTAGTGTAATCAAAATTGTAATGGGCGTCTATGGATCACAGATACAGAAAGTGATTTCAAAATTATATGGAATTCTAGAGGATTTAAAAAGGAAGAACACTGAATATGTTAAAGAAAGATGGGAAAGGGAAGCTAACATTGAGCTTATTAACTTAGAGTCCTCGTGGCCTAGTGTAATCAAAATTGTAATGGGCGTCTATGGATCACAGATACAGAAAGTGATTTCAAAATTATATGGAATTCTAGAGGATTTAAAAAGGAAGAACACTGAATATGTTAAAGAAAGATGGGAAAGGGAAGCTAACATTGAGCTTTCTGTCAGGGATCGGGAAGAGAAAAACAAATACCAGTGGGAAAATCACACATATTTCTGGAGGGAGTACAACTGATACTTTGCAACTTCTGCACAGAGGAAAAATGGAGAAACTGAATGTTGGAGGGCTTGTAGGGAAGTGAGGTATGATCACTTCCACGTCTTCTGGGGATGCCTGATAAATCAGTATTAGATAGGAATACATTAGGCCATTGAAGTGGTGATGGAAATGAAATGAAACTTGTTTTTGAAATTATGTATTTATGGAAAATAGAAAACGTGAAATTGAAAAGAAGAGAAGATTACATGGTGGTAAGAATTATGCTACTGGCACGCAAAAGGGCAATAAACAAGATGGCGAAGTGATCTTGTGCCTCAAGTGCATCACTTAGAATGGAAGTTGAGAAATTAAAAACAATTTGGAATGGCTGGTTGATATGTTAGGCAACATAGTTCTCATTTTATATAGGATTTTATATAAAAAAAACAACAAAAAACACACCCAGGTTCAAAGCTACGTTTAATTTTTTTATTTTATATATTTTATTTTTTTTCTCTTTTGGATTTGTTTTCGTTAAGAGTGGCAATGTGTCGATTACAGATTGTAAAGGTGAATATGTAGTGATTAAGGAAACGGACAAAAGGTTGTTGGAGATGTGTATAGGTGACTTTGTCCTTGGTCATTGTGGATAATGTTTATTGTAAAATTTGTGAAAGCGTCAATAAAACATAAAAAACAAAACAAATACACATTGTGCATAAAATACAGAAAGACAAAATTCCAACTGCTTTATTCGGTTTAGATGCAAAAAAAAATGCGTTTGATAGCGTTGACTGGGAATTTCTGTACTTTGGAAAAATGTGGATTGATGCCAAATCAATTCAGTGCGATAAGGGTTTATATTACGAACCCACAGCAAGAATACAAATCATTGGCTGTCTTTTCACATTAGAAAGACGAACCAGACACTTGGGCATGTCGGGTGTCACTCACACTGGTGTATGGATGGTGCAAATGTTTGGTGGTGGTCGGAGGGGCCTTAGGCACAGACTGGCAACCACGCTTCTGTCAGGGCAGCTGTGGCTATGTAGTTTACCACCACAAGAGTGTGAATGTGTGAGTATGTGAATAATGTATCCCCTGTGAAGCGTCTTTGAGTGTCCAATAAAAGCACTTAATAAATCTGATGCATTATTAATATTATTAGGCAGGGTTGTTGCCTGAGCACCACACTGTTTGCTCTATACATTGAACCCTTGCCTGAGATGATAATGATATTGACACGATATTGCAATAGAAAGTGTGGAATTTAATAACCACAAACATATAACTAGTCTTTTTGCAGATGATATGATCTCTTTTTAAAAATTCCAAAAGATTTATTTTCCTACCTTAAATTTTGGATAGATTTGGCCTATATTCGGGTTACAAAGTGAATATACCTAAAACACAGGTTATGTTTAATTGTGTGCCAACTTTTAAAGTATTTGAGTCTAATTATAGGCAAATGGATAAAGCCATAAGGGAGGACATGACCCAATGGCATTATGTGATGATAATAATAATAATGCATCAGATTTATATAGCGCTTTTCTAGACACTCAGACGCTTTACAATGGAATGGATACATTATTCATGCACTCACACATTCACACTCTGGTGGCGGTAAGCTACTTAAGTAGCCAAAGCTGCCCTTGGGCAGGCTGACGGAAGCGTGGCTGCCAGTGTGCACCTACGGCCCCACCGACCACCACCAAACATTCACACCTTACATAGACTAGTGTGAGTAGCACTGTAGGCAATGTGTGTGAAGTGATAGGGTACATGTGGTAAAAATAAAAATATTACCACGTTTGTTATATTTATTCCTAGCTTTCCCTGTAAACATTCCAAAGGACCAGTTTCTTAAATAGGATAGGTGTATATCTCGATTTATACGGGAAGGTTCCTCCAAGAATCTGATATGGCACGTAAACAAAAGTAAAGGTGGATGGGCGCTTCCTAACTTAGAACAATATTTCCATGCTGCACAATTGCGACATCTGTTCTGTTAGTGTGATGTGGGATATGTGGCTAAATGGAAACTTATTGAAGTTTCCTCATTTAAATGTATAATTCAAACATACTGTACATTGGAGAAACTGAGACACTTGTTTCCATCAAAGAAAATTCAGTCAGTCCAGTGGTAACAAATACACTCCAGGTATGGTACTCAATGGTGAAACCAATAAAAAATAAATCTGAAAGGAAATCGGACTACTAAAATGGATCTCATTGTGGGAAGCATTCCCAGGTATTTTATTGGGATTTTTTATTCTCCACAATTTTTTGTCGTGAAACAACTTCCACATAATACTTCCAATTTACACCGTTCAAATTTTAACTTTATTCAAAATTCACACCGTATTTATGGTCTGATTCCACATTACTTACAGTATCCGCACAATTTAACATTAAATATCATTCATTTTCAATGGGACTGATATTTAACTTTTTCCTGTCCCACTTTCCACGCGTTTGGTAAATTGCCTTGTCCAGTAACCAGAAAGTCGCGGGTTTGAATCCCACCTCCGATTGTACACTGTACAATATATGCATGGCAATTATACTAAGGGATATACATACATACCAACTGACTATCATAGTTCAACTTTTCCATCTAAATGAATAGAGGGTACTGCATGCCTAGGTGGCGCTATTGAGTGATTTTTTTATTTAACTTATTTCCATTGGATATCATTAGTTCCACTTTTTCAGATAACACTTTTCCATATAAATTTCAACTTGCTTAAAAAATTCACGTCTCCCAAGTTCTGACTGATGGGTGACTACCGATACCCAGGTATTGTATCGGTGCCAATATCTGTCTTATTTTAAGGTATCGGTACTCACGGCGGTGACCGATACCATTATGGGCCGACATTAACTGTTTTTTTTTTTAACGTCTTGGTTTGTGAAATCCAAAAACTCCCACTAACTATGGCCAACAGATGGCAGTATTGTAGCTCTTTTCAATGGGCTCCCGTGTATCAAATTACATGAAAACATGGTTGATCTTAGGAAATAGAACGTATACAAGGATGATGTGAATGATCAAAGCGTTTGTCACATTAAATCTAATTCACAGAACATCACTAAACAAAAATATTAGGGTCAAAGTCACTGCTGTGCAGAAAATGTATCTTCGCAAAAAGCTTGTTTTCTCCTTGTTTTTTCTATTTTCACTTGATGTCACTCAAATTACCTGTTTTAGAATGGTGATTACTAAAGAATGGAATAAGGTAGAAACATACTTTTTTTTTCTAATGAAAGAATGGAATCCAATTTTTCATATGGTATCCATGTTTATATTGTCATAGCACACAATATTCTGTTTGCCTTGAAAGATGAGTGAAAATGCTGGCACTGTCGGGGTTGTTTATTGGATAACGTTTGGCAGTAAAAAGAGTTTAAAAAAAGGACAAATGATAAGCTTTCAGGAGTTAAAAAATGCATACAACTTAAATAATAGGGACTTCTTTAGATACTTCAAATGAAGGGACTATTATAAAGATATGAGACGTGAAGATGAAACCCTATTATAAAATTACTTGCAAGAGCATATGGCACCACTATCCCGAAAATTGTCACCTTGGTACCATTATTTGATGAATACTTGAGTAGGGTCAACTTTGTATGTAAAAACTAAATGGGAAAGAGAGCTGGGCGAGGTGATCTCTGAGGGGATGTGGTATGATATAAATCCCTTTCAGAAGAACTGGGGGAATTAGCTGACATTCAGCGAAAAACTGCCTTCAGATGGACCATAACACAATACCCCACATCATTTGAGTTTCAGACCCCTAATTTATACTGTATGTCCAATTATTCATAAGTGTTGCCTTTAATGTTGTGTATTTCCCATCTAGAGTATATTAGCACTGGTGAATGTGTCAGAGGGAGACCTGCGGAAAGCCATAACCTTCCTTCAGAGTGCTGCACGCCTCAATGTCAACAATGAGATTACACAACTTGCTGTCATCGAAATAGCAGGGGTGAGATTTGATTTTTAGCTCGTTCTCTCATGCTCAGTTTTTCATTGACATCATCACCTCTGACCCCTCCATTCATGTCCCTTGTTCGGTGGTGCTAAATTCATTTGAAGCCATTTCTTTGAGCTCTTTAGAAGATGTAGTTCACCAGATTAAACCACTCGGCTCCCCATTTGATTCTGTTCTCATTTTTTAAAAGAGGGTCTCCCTAGTATCCATTAATCGTTTTTGGCAACAGTAGCCTGTCTTCAAGCGTGGTCCCCAAACAATTTAAACATGCTGTGGTGCAACCCCTGCTGAAGAAACCCGGACTTGATCAAAGTGTGCTGTGTAATTCAAAACACATGCAACTTAACACCTTCTTGGATGAAAATAACATCTTGTAGGTTTTCAGGTTGTTCCAGGAAGTCTGGAACCCATGGGCATCACCAAACGCTGGGTTTCTTCCTTTGTGATGCTTTGCCAGGTCTTGACTGCAGCTGTCATGAGTTGTTGCATCTTTGAACATTTTTCTGCTTTAAATTTTGTCTTGAGCAAGCGAAATGCATGCTCGATTGGGCTGAGATCTGGTGATTGACTCAACCATTGCAGAATATTCCACTTCTTTGCTTTAAAAAAACTCCTGGGTTGCTTTTGCAGTATGTTTTGGATCATTATCCATCTGTACTGTGAAGCACCGTCCAATCAACTTTGCTGCATTTTGTAGAATCCTAACACTTCAGAATTCAACCAGCTGCTTCTGTCTTTTGCCACATCATCAAAAAACACAAGTGACCCAATGCCATTGAAAGCCATGCATGCCCATGCCATCACACTAACACCACCATGTTTTACAGAAGATGTGGTGTGCTGTGGAAGTTTTTATCATGAGCTGTTCCAATTCTTCTCCTAACTTTCTGCTTCCCATCATTCAGGCAGAGGTTGATCTTAGTCTCACCTGTCCAAAGAATGTTGTTCCAGAAGTGGGCTGGCTTCGTCAGGAAGTACCCATTGTGAACAGCTAAGGTGTTAATCTAATTAGAAGATGTTTCAGTCATAAATGGTCAAATAAAAAGGCTACCGTAAAGATGTTTTAAGGCATCTGTTGCATATAGCTGACATTAGGGCGTTGGTCTGTTACTGTAAATTCATAAAGCACTGTAGACTCCAAACTATGCAAACAAAAATGCAAATCCAATATTGTTATACTCTGTTGCAGGTTGTTCCTACCAAGATGATCAACGATTTGCTTCAGGTCTGCTTTAAAGGAAGTTTTGAGAAACTAGAGTTTGCAGTCAGGGTAGGTTATCTAATGTGACTTAAGTCTCACAAGCCCTCACTTCACGTTGTCTTACGTCAAATCTTTTCTTTGTCAGAGCATGGTGGATGAAGGCTACGCAGCCACACAGATCCTGAGTCAACTTCATGACTGTATCATTGAGCTGGACTTGAGTGACAAGCACAAGTCTGTCATCACTGAAAAAATAGCGGTAGGATACCTGATATATAAACGATATCAGCCGTGTCTCCAATTTACTTAAAAGTGTTTAGTTTGCTGATGACACTACTCTCTACTGTTCTGGAGAAAATCTGAAACAGCTTCTTATTACTATGGAAAATAAATTAAAAGTATTTAAAAAAAAAAATGTGTTTGACATTAACAAATTATCGCTAAACTTAAACAAAAGAAAGTTCATAGTGTTTGGCATGAGATAAGTCAAGCACCAAGTCACAATTAGAGTAAATTCTCCTAAAATCAAAAGTATGAACATACATTTCTTGGTGTTATTGATGAAAGATTACGCTGCAAATCCCACATAGATAATGTTTTGAATAAGGTGCCATTATATACATTATATTGTTAATTATTGCTACCATATCTGACCTGTTGTGTCAACACAAACACAATGAAATGTTATGATCTAGTCGAGTTTAAAATTGCTCAAAGAATGTACAAATGTAGCTTATGATCCACAATGCTGTTGGCATATCTATGCACATATAAGTGGAGTTGTTTATATGTGCAAGTTTATATGTTGGTTTTTCCTATAAGCGGTAGGGCTATACGTTTTTTTTTTTTTTTTTGAACATGTAAACTGTTTAATGATGACATACATGATATGTATGTTAAACATTTCTTTTCTTTTAAATCCTTTTATTTTGAATCACAATATTTCTGGTTGTTGTTTATTTGTTTAATAAACGGAAACAAAACATGTAGCCACAGCAGCAGCATTTGGTGAAATAATTTTGCTTTTTATCAGCAGCATCTTCAGATGTCCCACAGATTCAAGTCAGTCGGACAAAACTGTGAGAGGAGTGCTTAAAATGTGACCCCTATAATAGGCCTAAAAAGGGGGCAAAATTTGAAAGTAATTCCAAAATGGCTGACTTCTTGTTAGGTTAAACATTTTAAGAGGCTTTTTTGTAGGTCTTGGTCTGTTTCATATGGCTCGAACCTTTCGTAGATCAAAGTGAAGTGTACAACCGGGGCTGCTTATTTGAAAATATGTAGGTGGGTTAGTGAGCCATTTTTTTAAAATCTTGCAATAAACTATAAAATATTATTTTGTCAGGCCTGATATGAGTGCAAAGTTTCATGAGTTTTTGTCTATGTTAACACTCAAAAAAAATCAGCAGTGCATTTACATGGCAACAGACTTCCACAACCATTAAGCATTTTGTCATTCGTGACGAAGGAAATATTAAAGGCAAACTTCGATGCCCCACCCCCTTCATATAGTATTTCGAAAACTCAAGATCGCCCCCAAAGGTTTGTTGTCCCTGGTCTTGAGATGATATAAGACAAGTTTGAAGTCAATCGAGTGAAAACTGTTTGCAAAGGAGGAAAGAGTAAAACCACAGTAAATGTGCTATGAATATAAAAATGAGCCAAAATTGGACATTCTAAAATTCATAGTTCACTTCCTGTACATTTTAGGAAAGGTCTTCCACTGACTTTTTGTGCGTCTTGGGGTGCTACACGTGCCTGCCGATTTTCAGATCCCTCGGTCAAACGTGCCGGGATTGGTTTATATTTTTCCATGCTAGGGGGCGATATAGAGCCATGTTGTAATGGCAACTTAAAATTTTTCGCTGGCCTCGAAGAGTAGGCAAAGTTTGTTGAGTTTTTGTACATGTTTAGGTAACCAAAAATGCAATTGTTTGCAGATAATAATAATTAGAGCTGCAAGGAGTTATTAAGGGCCCTTGCAGCCCGGGGGCCATTTTAGAGTACTTGCACGTCAGGGTACTGGCACATGGGATATTAAAAGTTATTGAAAATGGAACAATAAACTACATATGTATTTTTTTGTTTTGTGTCTGACTTGTTTATTCAAAATATCATGAGCTTTCACGCATGCTTAGACCACCCAAATCGGTTGTGCTGTGCTGCTGAGTTGTGCGATACTTGAGATCGATACCAAGTAAATACTGGTGCCAGTATCACCAATACAAGGGATGGGTACCCGAAGACGGTATTTTTGTGGTATGGAGCGATTTGGGTCGGTACTTCCGAGCACCGATTCACATAAAAATTTATTGTACCATGTTTCGGTTCCGAAGCGCGTCTTTGTATATACAGAACATCAGCGTGAATTGGGTTGTGTTGGTTGGAATCAAATTGTTAACCTCAATTTGGGTAAATCAAATTAAAAAACTATTCCATTGTAGCTCCTTCATACAAAGACTGATTTACATGTTACTCGTCTGTTTACTCAATAAATTAACCAAACAGACGTGGCGCTCCTAGAGGCGACAGAGAAATCCAGGCAGTTCCTTGAGTCGTATACATTGCTCATTGAGCGATCCTAGTGTACGCTACAAGGGTATAGGAAGTCAATTATTTGGGTTGCATTATCAACTGTTCCTTTTGTTTGGTCCATTTTAGGTCGTGGACAAATGCCTGTCTGATGGTGCAGATGAATACCTGCAGCTGCTGAGTCTGTGTTCAATAATCTCTGCCGCAAGCGTGCCTGATCAACTGAAAGACTAACACTACCAAGCAGAATCTTTGAATATTCACCCATGCAAGACCAAACAACTGCCAAATCCCATTCGGCTATTCAGTGTTTGGAGGAGGCAGTTTATACAGTGACCCCCGTCTTCTCTAGATTTTTTTTGATTTGTGACAAAAAATAAAGGTAAGCGAAATAGTTCATTCAAGGGTTAAATTGTCACTATCTAAAAACTATTAATTCTACCGACAATGCTTTAGCTACAGTATACTTTAAGAGTTGAAATGGGTTGAAAAAAAAGTCAAAAGTCTGTATTGCTATGTCAAAACATTAAACTTTTTCTAAATTTTGACAATGTCTGCATAAAGTTTTCACCTAATCTAATTCTTTACTATTCTTCGTATTATAGTAAATAGCAGTAGCACCCAAACTGCCGCTTGCACTTAAGCTACTGTAACGTTAGTGCTCTATAGCCCTGTGCATAGAAATCACTACCTCTTCACCATCTGCATGGTGCTGAATCTTTTTTTTGTACCTGTTTTTTAATAGTTAAAACGCATTTTCAGCTCCTGATTGTACATTTGGGGTGAATCTGTCATAATCTTCAAAATGAACATGTGCACAATGAAATGCATGCTAGAATCATATTCAGGATACTAAAATATACTATATACAGCAAGAATTGTGAGTCCACAATGTTTGGTTTGGGTGTGAAAGCCAAGATTATTTTTTTATGACTTAAGGGTCCGTGCTATGCCCTTCTACTGTTAAGTATCGGCATATATATGATTATATTTGACCGTCTCTGGCAAAAGAGTCAAAATTTTGATATATTTTCTAATTCTGCACTTAGTTCCCTTTAAAATGATACATAATACATGGACGTACCTCAAAAACTGACAAATTTACAGCAATTTTAATGTTGGCAGGTTGAAATCCCTAGTTTTGAGAAAAGGTTTAAAGTTTGGGTACTTGCATCAAGTACCTTAGGAAAAAGATATTACCTCACCATATCCAAAGTCCGGCCCGCGGGCCAAATGCGGCCCATGGTCAAATTTTATCCAGCCCGCAGTCACTATCTTAAAATTAATAATGTGTGGCCCTAGCCCTGTTGTCCAGCGTATAAATTACTTGTTAAATGCTATTTCACATTTACCCACAAGAGATTAGCAGCACTCTATCCAGCTCCATGACCCAGTGTGACCATCTTGTAAAACCTCACCGATTCTGCACATTCTCGTGCTTCTTTATCGTGCATGGATGAGGTACTGACAGCTAACCCTTTGCAATGTAAATATGTTGGAAAAACGGCATCTTAAATAACATGACATTTTAATCAAGCCGATTGTCAACTGAGTAAAGTGTGTTTTGTTTGGGCTTGTTTTCATCACATCATATCACGCCCCCAAACACACTGTTGCTTTGTGATAGGTCAACAACACTAGTGGTGCGGCATGGAGCAAATCAGCAAGCTAGGCGCCAATTCAAGGAGAGGTGGAAATTGGACTGAGTTCAAAAGAGTTCAAACAAGAGCCGCATGCGTACACGACCGACTCACTTTCACTCACATTTAATTGCCAGTTGTGTCCTGTTTCAAATGAAACCAAAGACATGTTTAAGAATCTTGAAATGTAAATAAAAGTCAAATATGAAAGGCAGACTGGTTGACTAAAATTTGTTTAGATGTAATTGACATTCTTTTTTACATGGAAAACCAGACTAAACTAAATGGTCTGCCCCCACATTTTCATCTCACCAAATCCGTCTCACTTTGCAAAAAGTTTGGACACCATTATATTAACTCATTCACTGCCTTTGACAAGTATAATTGTCAATTAATGTTTTTTTTCTCTACGGGGCTAGATAGGGGAGAATCAGATTTATGCTCCACCGTAAATGTCAAACTTGGAAATAGCTTGATGCACAGCCACCTAGATGACATCATAGCCCCATTTTATATGAAATAAACAGTTTGAGTGTCCATGGGAGTAATCGCTGCATTTTGTGCAACCTACATTTTTCTATAATCGATATATATTATAAAAGAACGGGACAAGACAGAAAGGAAAGTCTATTCTGTCATTTGGCAGATTTGGTTTATATATAATTATTATTGAACATAAGGGGTACTGAACATTTTCCAAAAATGACTAGCATTGAAATTAACCTGAAATTTTCAGGAACTTTTTAAAATATCAGAGGAAAGTTAGTTCCAATCGCAGGTAAGGCCTTATTTGAACCCTTTAAAAGTTGTGGAAGTTTGACCTCTCAACAGATTAAATCAGCCTCAACTTTGAATACTGTATATTAAGTTTACAATTCTTCTTCTGAGGCATCATCAGCCAAAGTTGGGTTATTTCATATTTGCTCCTTGTGGTATTTTCTTGCTTAAATTAGGTCATATTACCACAGTGGGAAATTTGATTTAATAATTTTGTGTCAATTAAAAGATTATTTTCCAAGTAAGTTTATTAATACCATAATGAATGTTATATCTCAAATGCTTTCAGTCACATAAAGAACATGAAAATGTTTTGATGGTTCAACAGAACGTAATACATAAGGAACACAATACTGTATTTAAATTTTTTGAGTGTACTCAATTTTAATTAGGCAAGGTTAGAAAAATAAGACTTTAACATCACAATCAAACACAAATAAAGAGTACAGTTAAGTACAGTCAATGTTACCGCCGTCTTTATCATAGTATCATCCCAATCATCTGCAGTTTGCTAGTCAAAATCTCCTTCCTCCTGCCAATACTGGGCATCAGTGTGGAACAAACAGTAAGCCACCTTTTTCCCATTTCAACTCAATTTCTTCTTCAAATAGCCCTTTTTGCGTCACTCTTGGTTCGTCACATCATCATGCAGTGCTTCATGACCCTACCACTCCTCGCAGCAGTCATCATCATCTGCATTTGACTGCACGTCCTCCTCTATTTGTGGCTCATCATTCTCATTTGTCTTGCAGCGGTCATCCAGCTGCCTCGCCGCCAACATTCGAGCGGCTAAAGTGCTGATATCTCATGGCCAGCAGCTGTTAAAACCTCTCCTCTGTGGCCGGTAGCATGCAAGTGTCGTGGTACTGGAAAGGAACGTTGCCATAGCGACAATTGGAGCCAGTGGATGAGGCGGGGAGGCAGCCGGCAAGACTGGATGAGCCGTAGGAAGACTTTGACTGACGTGCCCATATTGCCATTCTGCATCAGAGCGGATGTATTGAGTTCAGATAAGGTTTTGAGGTTTGACAGGGTGAAGTGTTCTGTTTGGGACATACGGTGTCCCTGCTCAAACCTCGTCTTGTAAAGGAACTGATTGTCATCAGTGTGTTGTGAAACCTTCACTCTTTTAATAACACATCTTCTGGACAGCCAGTTGCCCTTGGATTCGATCCAGTGGTTCCCTGCGTACGTCCTGATGAATCTGTTGGCGTGTTCCTTGTGAACGGATATGACACAACAGCAAGTTTTGGCTGCCTGCTTCGTCTTTTCATCGCAGTTGTCATTAGCCGCTGCGGGTGCTACCGGATGACTTATTGCCGTCCTCTTCAATGTCCCCGCACGTTTGAGGCTCCCGGTGCACCTCTGGCCAGTGTCGGTAATGAAAACAAACAAATCCGCCGCTCTCTATGAACTGACTGAAATAATTCCGGATCTCCACTGAAATAAGCGGGGATGTTGCTTATAACTAAAAAGACGCATTGAAAGTCTGCCATGTTTTCTTTTGTCAACATTTTTATTTTATTTTTTTAACACAACAATACTGTATGGACTCAATGCACAAAGAGCTGTGACGTATTTTCGGGAAAATCTCACAAGGCATCGCCTCTGTTTGCATAGATTATCGATGTTTCTGGCCTTTTGACTTTTCATGTGCCTGTATGTTATTGCTATGCCGCCATTATAGATACAAAAAATATATATATATTTATGAGTCATTATTCTTGCATCGCTGACGGCACTGTCGGATATTCATAGCAACCACTTTTCAGCAGAGGCATAAAAAGAAATGTCACCATGGGTTGGCCTATAAAAAAAATGTAACAGTAGATACTAGAGGCATTACATCTGCTTGATATATTATACAAATATTGACGAGGCAGAGATTGTCGGATCCTGTCGGCGAAGAGACTACAGGCCAGAGTTGTTGTACGTTTATTGAACATAAACACATTACAAAATATGTTCAAGTTAAAATAAAAATTTGAAGAAAGAAAATAATTAGTCATAATTAACATGTTCAAAAGGAGTAGGAAGAAGCACAATAACTTATCTACTTCTACTCTCTATCAAATATATTATGTTAATGTACTAATAAATTGTTTTTTTCTAATATCCTATTATTAAACTTAAAAAAAAAAAATAAATAAAAACTAGAGCTGCAAGCAGCTATATAGGGCTCTCGCAACCCTGGCCACGTTGGGGTACTGGCATGTTGGGGTAGTGACAAGAACCCTCTAAAACAGAAATGTTTTTCCCAGTGCTTGTGTGGGCATAATATCATGCGCATTCATTATTAAAAGGCCTAAAATGTTGCACAATTCCCAAAATAAAATCAACATGGCGAACTTCCTGTTAGGTTTCACATATGGCTTGACTTTTTTTGTAGGTCTTAGGCTGATAGATATGCCTCTCATTTCTCACAAGTGTAGGTGAAACATACAACCTGGAATGTTTTATTAAAGATTTGTGGAGGACTCTATTGAGCCATTTATTGGCGCGGTATGGCTCAGTGGTAGAGTGGTCGTCTCCCATCCGTAAGGTTGTGGGTTCGATCCTCACCCCTTGTGACCATGTTGAAATGTCCTTGAGCAAGACACTGAACCGCGATTTGCTCCTAGTGGACCTGGCAGCACATTGCATGGGAGCAGCCAACCACTGGTGTGTGAATGGGTGAATGTGAGGCTTCACTTGTAAAGTGCTTTAGGCACCATGTGATGTAGTTAAAAGCAGTCCATTTACCATTTATTGAAAATTGCACACAAGAAATCTATAAAATATAGATTTTCATGACAGATCTGATGTGTGTGCAAAGTTTCACGAGTTTTCGCCCATCATTAGGGCCTCAAAAAAAGCATATTTTTTCTTTACATCAATGAGTCACCACGGCAACAGCGTGCAACAAACTAAAAAGCTTTCGATAACTTTTCATCTTTAACATCTTAACATTAACTAATTTGCTCCCCAAAACGTATGAATATGTTCTATTTTAAATGTTTTAAGTGTCCCAAAGACGTATTTATATGTTTTGTATTTTATATTTTATGCTAGAGCATACAGGCTTTGAAACGGTTGAAGCAATGGTAGTTGAAAAAAAAAAAACGGCTAGCAGGTGGCAGCAGAGTAGAAGAGATCAACCAGGGCCATGTTGAAAACAAGCTGATTTACCCACAGTTCTAAGCAGATTTGTGAATAATGCCGAAACTGAGCTATATTCTAATTCTAATGCTAATGGCTGCGAAACGGAAACAGATAGAAATATACTTTTTTCCTTTATGAAAGAGACCGTAATCTTTTTTTTAATAGAAATAGAACACTATATTCTGTGGGCCTTGCAAAAGCAGTCAAAATCCAGTAAAAAAGCCGGGAGCGAAGGGGATTGCTTAAGTGAAAATGGCTGGGAGTGAATGAGTTAAACACGCCAAGTTTGAAGACGATCAGATAAATTATGTAGGAAGAGTTCGTTTAAAATATGGCTCCATAAAAGGGCCAAAAAAATGGAGACAAATTCCAAAGTAAATCAAGATGGCGGACTTCCTGTTAGGTTTAACATATGGCTCCAAAATACATTTTTGTACGTCGTTGGCTGTTACATAAGCCTCCAAATTTTCTTGCCTCTACGTGAATCATACAACTGAGAATGCTTCGTTAAGAGGGATTTTTTTTTCTATGCAAATAGTGCATGCCACGGCGACAATGTGCAACGAAATAAAATGCTTTCAATAAGGGTTAGGAATAATATGAAATTGTGAATTTGGTTACGTAATGTAAAACAATATCAGTGTTACTGTTTTATTAGCCTTGGCGGTAGCCTGCTAGCTGTTGTTTCTCGCATTCCAGTAAAGATTTTTCATCTGTGTGAAAACTTCTGTGTATGTGATGGCCTATAATTTGCAATATTTTGCAACATGAGCAACTGGAATTATTTCATATTTTGAATTGCCACAAAACCAATGGCTGAGATTTGGTCCCTCATAGTGTTGTCACTAACGCGTTACTAAGTAACGCGTTATTGTAATCTGATTACTTTCTTTCAATAACAAGCAATCAAATGCGTTCATTATTCCAAACCAGTAATCTGATTAAAGTTACTTTTATAAGTGGCTGTGCGTTACTATTTAACAATATATGTATGTAGAATACAGAATTTTGTTGTCTATTTAGAAGAGAATTTCGAAGAGAATATGTTTCTCTTGCATTTAGGAGTAACGTCACATCGCATGCCACATTTTCTCAGCGGAAGACGCAACGCCGTGTCACGTGTACCTACGTGTGAGCGCTTGGGAGTCTGGCCAAAACAATAGACCCCAACTGGCGAACCTTTCATACGGACCTCCAAGAATATGTACAGGGCGGGAAATATATTCAGTTTTACCGATAGGCGATTTTTGAATAGGCGCGCGCGCGCTATGCCTGAGCCCTGTAAGCTCTCAATTTGTCTTTCAGGGTACACGCATTCTCACAACAAACGTGATGAAGTATGGCGTCGTCAAAAGTCATAAAAGCAGACACTGAAAAGTGAATGGACTGAGGCGTATGCTTTAATTTTACCGGCATCGAGGGCTACGAGCCCCGTTTATCTGCCTACGAGTGCTCACTACGCGTGCAGTGGATTTTGGACGCAACACAAAAAACCTTTTACTGACTCCGGAATGGTTGCGGAATGTTTGGAAGCAATGGCAGACAGGCTATTTGAAGAGAAAGGCAAGCAACTGAAGAACGACAACAATGAGCAGCGCTGCTCTCAGAGGATGTGTGTACCCTGACACGCCATCAAAGTACGCGGTGCACTGCGTTAGCTACGGATGAATCATCAATCAACTGATGTATGTGACAATCCTCAGCTTTTGATGTATGTCCGATTCTATCACGAGGAGACTAAAACATTTATTGAGGACATTTTGGGTATCACAGCTTTGACAACACACAGAGGAGAGGACATATATTTGGCTATAAAGGAAGAAAGAAAGAAAAAGAAAGGCTGAAAGAGAAAGGAAATAATGTGAAAATTGTTGTATTCATAACTAGAGATGGGGACTCTTCCTTGAAAGATTTAACAATTAAATATTTGCATAAAAAAGAAATTAATGAACGAAATATTTGAACAAAAGACTAAAAATAAATAGAATTATTTAAGAAATTGAATTTTTTGGTCAATTAATTGACATGTTTACAAATGAATAAAAAAGCAGAAAGTACAAATTATGGCGGTTGGGTGTTTTTCATGTCCGGACCCCGGTCAATTGGGCTGATCGGGTTAGTGGACCTCTTGCCAATTTAGTTGGGGACCCCTGCAATAAAGACTATGACGCAAAAAAATGGAATAAGCAGGAGGAGCTCCACAAACGGGTGCATTTGCCATTACTTCGCATTTTTGTCCAGCAAAGATGACAAAAACCTCAACCTCTTACAGCATAAATGTAAATGTAATAGTTACAGTTTGTAACCAGACAGCAGGACTAACTTTTTATACACCAATTTCTGTATTTATATATACATATATGTATATAACCAGAGAAACAGAAACAAGTTCCTGTTTCAAGTTTATGCACTTTATAAGTATTATTTAAGTAATCGGTTGACATTTTTATGTTGAGGCAGCACACATTACTTTTTCAAGTAATCTGTGACAACACTGGTCACTGCAAGTGTGCAGTGGAGTCTCACAGTTTCACTGAACCCGCTCCCATTGATTTTTACCTGCTGCAGTAAAAAAGAAACATAGGCCAGGCTAGGCAGAGCAGGGCCAGGCTGTTCTAGAACCTGTAATTGAAAAGCAGTTTCATCCGAGCTAAATTGGGAACCCTCTGCTTAACAGTCGAGCCTAGAGTGAAAAAAATATACCTACAGTATATGTCAGTTACACTTTCGCTTTTGCTATCCACACTAAGCATTTCTACTCCAGCAGCCATATTTAAAGTTTATTAATATAAGCAAGAATCAAAAAGATAAACAAGCATGGATGAATAATATGACAAACAGGAGGAAAATACAACCTTGAAATTGTGTACACACACACACACTAAAACAGCATATTCCTTTTTCAGTCCGATTTGAGGGCATAGAGAATGTCATCTTGACTAACATTAAGGCGGACACGCTGCAGGACACCCAAGCGACTTGTCTCCAGCAGTAACAACCTGCAGGCTCCCAGGCGCTGACAGACTGCAAGACCCTCTGATACACTGATAGAGTGCAGACCCTCCAACCGACACAGAGCCTGGTGCTGTATGAACACCTGGGGGATATAAAGAAGAGTTGCAACTGTTAATACGTATGTTTTTTTTCCTTAGGTAAAATTGTCCTTCCTGTAAGGCAACATAGCTGTATTAACTAATTTGCTCTCAAAAACGTATAAAAACGTTCTATTTTAAATATTGCCATGGTCCCAAAGACCTATTTATATATTTTTTTGTTTTTTTATGCTAGAGCTAGAGCATAAATAAGGCTTTGATGCAGCCTCTGAACTGTAGAGAATGCTTGAAGCAATGGTAGTTATTACAAAAATGGCCAGCAGGTGACAGCAGAGTATAAGAGATCAACCAGGGCTATGTTGCAAAAAGCTATTTTCCCCAGTGTTTTAAAGCATAACTCAACACTTAATGAACTTTTTTTTGCTGATAAACTGTATAAACTGCTGTCTACAAATGTCCTGGTCATTATTTTTACATTTGAGTACATGTTTGTTTAAATCTCGATTTGGGGGCAAAAACAGTTCGTTTGGTGCCATCTTAAGGTTAAACACAATTTGCCTGTTTGTTCTCTCATTCCACAAGACGATACATACTACGTCACTTGCTCCGCATGACATAATCACCCCCGGCACCTACCGGCTCATTCTTGTACATGCCTCCTTAAACGGCTTCTTAGTGAGTTGCTGCTGTCAGTCACAGCCAGACCACGCCCAACCCTCTTCCCCTTTGCAACCCAACAGTTGTCCAGGCCATAGGTGTCAAACTCCAGTCCTCGAGGGCCAGAGGCCTGCAGGTTTTGGATGTTTCCCTTCTCCAACACAGCTGATATATGATCAGCTCATCAGCAAGCTCTGCATAAGCCTGATAATGGTAACCTGATAACCTGCTGATTGGAATCAGCTTGTGTTGGAAGAGGGAAACCTCCAAAACCTGCAGGACTGCGGCCCTCAAGGACCGGAGTTTGACACACATGCTCCAGGCAACACCCCCTTTGAGGACCGATTTTAAATCTTAGTGAGGGGTGAAGCAAGAGTCTGACTTCCTATTGAGTAATGCTTTAAACACATTTGTGAATAATGATGAAACTTAGGTATATTGTAATGCTAGTTGCTGCAAAACGTAAACAGATAGAAATATACTTTTTTCCCCCGGTGAAAGAAGAGACTAATCTTTCTTTTGGTAGGTTCCAAGTTTTCATAGCAATAGAACACTACTAGAACAATATTCTGTGGGCCTTGCAAAATCAGTCAAAATCCAGTAAAACAGCCAGGAGTGAAGGGGGTTGCTTCAGTAAAAATGGCTGAGAGTGAATCTTGGTGGCCAACTTTTCTTCCCCCTTAAAAACCCCAACAAAACTACTGATAAATAGGGGTATGGAAAATAATCGATATTAATGGATGCATCGATGCGCACATGCACGATGCGAGTGCGACAACTTATTCACTGGGTATCGATGTAATTGACGTGTGAAATCTAGATCCATCTTGATGCGTTGGCACCTATCGGTAAAATTCAATGCAAGCGCCGTTTTATTCATTGTAAACTTCATCCCATCTGCTGTTCCCCAAAATCCCAGGGCGCAGTGTGAATGCACTATACGGAAGCTGTGAGGCACCCACAGTACACTAGTAAATTATCATGGACGTGCGAGCGAACAGCCTTATAGTGTGGTGGAAAATGACGTCTTCAGACAGCTCGTGCACGTTTTGGAACCTAGGTATAAATTACCAGACAGGTCTGTCTTCACTGACAAACATTTCCGATCTGTACAGAGATTGTTGTGTCGCTGCACAAATAGTCGCACTTACAGTGGATGGGTGGACGTCTTGCGCCACTGACTCGTATATAACAGTGACGGCACACCACATTGACATGGAGTGGGAAATGCAAAACTTCGTTCTCCAGACCAGAGCTTTCTGGGAGTCCCACAACGGAGAAAATCTTGCAGAGTTACTGTTCGACGTTAGCCGCGAGTGGAAGATTGGTGAGAAGAAGCCAGGGTTAGTCTTGGATAATGCAACAAACATGATGCTGGCTGGGTCTGCTGCAGAAATTAAGCCGCATGCGCGGTGCCTAGCACACACAGTGAATTTGTCCTCGCAAAAAAATGGAAAGTAGACAAGGTGAAATTATCCTGTTGAA